>NC_138883.1:37572267-37868596 GCF_965194825.1 Balaenoptera physalus
GTGTGAGATCACCTTCATGGAGAAGTGTGGAGATTTAAATACCCCTACCCCTGGAATTGCCCTTTGTTAAAACTCTCTTGTCCCAAGGGGCCCAGTGTGTGTGCTAGAGAAAGGACCAGTGTTTGCAGGAATGGGGTTTCTCCTGTGGGTGTGGGTCACAGCCACAGTGCTCCCCTGGGGCAGCCACAACTGCCACATCAGCCACCCAGGGGAGACAGGGACACTTCAGGCTGTGTGTGTGAGGCATGCTGTTGCACGGAAGGATGAACAGCTACACACACGTCAGCGTGTCAGGTTCAGGGCCAAACCGTATAGACGGGGTGAGCATACCACTTGAACAAGATTGTGAACTCTATTTAAAAAAGAGAAATATTTAGGGTAAGTATTTATAGCAAGAAAATTCTTTTATATCCTAGGGCTCTTCTAGAATATTTTCTTATCAGAACATTTATATGGTGGGCTGGGTGAAATAAAAAGTAAGATATTAGTTCTTATTCCAAGTGGAACATAAATAGGACATGGTGACAAAGCACCTCTGAAATTACAATTTTAACTCACTTTTTAAAAACTGAAATTTTCAGGAACATAGTGAATGCATAAAACGAGTTACATCTATACTTTGGAAGAGAGTAGTTAAATAATCATGTGTGATTTTTGCAATGTTTTTAAAAATTACCTTATGATAGGAGATGAAACACACTTTGCAAATAGTAAATACAGAAATGTGCTAGCCACAGTAAACCAAAGTCATTAGGAAGATTACATTCAATAACATAAGGTTGGTTTCTGCCAGTGTGATCTTGAATAATTCTTAATTTTGATATCAATGCAGTTTTACTAAAAAAGTTGAGCAAAGCTGTATCAGAAACTCTTGGCCATGTACCTAGAGAACACACCGTTGTCTGTATTCTGAGGTGATTTGAAATTATTCATAGTGACTTGATGTTGCAGCCTCAGCAAGACTGAATACAGCAAATATATTTGATTTTGTAGGAACGAGGGAACCACTATTTTTCAGCAGGTCAATTTTCTTTCTTTCCAGCCAGTTTAGGAGCCCCCATGACAAACAAGGGGATGGAGGCTAGAGAGTGGGAAGCGGGAGGCAAAGGAAGGCAGCCGTGAACAGTTATTTGCCAATGAAATTCTTTTAATTGTATTTAAAAAAGAGACTCCCAGGTTGAAAAAGCAAAAATAAAAAAACAAAAACAACACAGAATGAGGTCGAAGCCGCAACCCCATTACTATGTAGTGAAGTTTTGCAGGTTGGATTTGGACGCCAAGGTAGGCAACCAATTTGTCTCAGGTGTCCCAGCACCTGTCTGCGCCGCACCCTGTGTGTCACCCGCACGGTGCACGCTCTTATGAAAACTCCTCCAGTGCCCACTGCCCATTTTCCACAGACACTCCTGCATGCTTCTTGGGGCTGCTTGTTTCACTGCATTTGGATTTAGCCCATGAGGAGCATGCATGTAACACTTTTGGTCATTTCTTCTTGGCTGTGGTCTCACCTAGGTGTGCTGAGGAACCCGGTCAGTCAGTCCAACCTGAGAGGCTGCCCTGGTGCAAGGCTGTCTCTTAGACTGGGGTCTGGGCCAAGTAGGTCACTGAGATAATAAGGTCTATAGTTTAAAGGTGTTCTTTGTTTTGTTTTGAGTATTCTAGGGCCCTTTCCCCCTTTCAGATGAAGTGTGTGAATCTCTGTTCCCAGCAGCTCCAAACGTGTCCTCTAAGGATGACAAAGTGCAAAGTCAGGCTGCTGTTTTTCTGGGTTTTGAGTAAAACCTCCATGTCCATTTTAAAGATTAGCCATTTCTCGTTAATAGTGCTTTCTTTAAAAAAAAAAAAACCAAAACATAGTGCTTTCTTTTAAACGTCTTCTTTTGGGGGAGGGTATCTACCCACCCAAATGGTCCATGGGCAACTTAAATTTCTCCCATAGCTAAGCACAGTGTTTTCAAGTTCAGTTTTTAAAAGGAATTAACTAGAGAGGATAGGACCTGACAGCTGTAAACAAGAATTAAATTGAGTATTGGAAAAAAAATAACCCACCCAACTACATTTTATGTATCATGGAAAAGGGATGCTCAGCTTTGCCTTAGACTCGTATGGTGAGATTCCTTTCCTACATTTTGGTTTGTAAGTGATCATTTAATACGCCAAACTTAGTTGTGGGAGATGAGTGAGATTTGAGCTGAATTCCAAAAACATGAGTGTCTAATATGGGGATCATAGAGACAAATTTTAATGATAATTAACATGGAATATTCTTAATACAGAAACCCCTAGCGCAGTGTTCACGCAGGTTCCTGGGAGAGCTGGCAACCGCTGAAAAGGACCCACATGGGCCACCCCAGGAGGGCCACGCAGTGAGTTGTCCACGTTCCGACTGCATCTCCCTCCGTCCCCACCACATCCTCTCCTTGTGGCCTCAGGCCTGTCACATGCTCAATTGTCCACCAGGACTAACTACAAAGGATTCAACCCTAAAATAATTTTTGAAGAGATTTGTCTTCAAAAATTGTGGTGGGAGCAGCAGATTAAGTTGTCAGCTCAAGAACGTTTCTGGAGGGTCTTAACTATTAAAAACAAAACCATGCAAAATCAACAAAAGCTATTCGGTGAGACAGTCTTTATCTGGATTACTTCCTCTTTTAACTCAGCTGGAAGACCAATTATTTTCAGTTTCACTTAAAAAATATCAGTTCCCAATTCTTGGCAGAGCTACATTATATATTCATATCTATAAGCTATGTTGAAGCAATTCTAGAATGTTCTAGCATGTGAACGAGTTTGGTTGTTATTTAAATCTGCTAAGAAACTTGCATATATTGATACCTTTTCAAATTCAAAGGTGAACCTTCAGTTTCTAGTCTATTTTGAAATGAAACATTTTTATTTAAGATTTGACACATTTCTTTAAACTGCTCAAAAATCTTAAAAAGACATAATAAAGGTTATATGAAGGAAATGATAAAAATACATTGTTTAGTACCCAAAAATAGTATTTGCGGAACATTGTGTGCCAGGCACAGTACTCAGTGCCTCATACATTCATATTTAATCTTCATACTAATTGCTGTTATCCCAGTTTTGTGGCTCTGGAACCTAGAGTCTAAGCAAACTTGCTCAAGGTCACGCAGGGAGTAAGTGACAGAGCTGAAAGTAATCATGCGGTTTAAAAAAACTAAAGGAAGAATACTTTTAGACTGCAGAATCCATTCGTCAAATGCAATCTGACATGCACGGCTACTCTGGTTTAAATGGCTCCATTTCCAGAACACCCTGTAGAAGAGAGTTCAGTCCCATCTTTTGTATACGTGTAAATTAAAGCCCAGAGGGGTAAATGGACCTGCTGAAGGTCATAAAACTACGTAACGGCAAAACTGGGACCAGAATTCAGGTCTTCTGCCTGCCTGGCCAGCACCGCTCCTGCTACAGACTTGCTTCTGCTGCTTGAGCTGCGTCTCGGTGCATAGAGGAGACACGGTTACGTTATGGTTGCCTTCTACTGTACCCTCTGCCTTCTCAGCTTAGATGGGGTCTGCGTGAACCTTTACAGAATAGCAGCAGGTGGGGAAAAATAAGATGAATTACATCATTCCTACCCTCCCATCCTGGGCTCATAAGCTCGTGGGTGGCACTGCTGTCACCTCCTCCTGTCATCATTTTCCCCTGATTTGTTGCCGTGAAGTAGATTCCCTGGAAACTTACCCGTGTAAAATTCTCTCACCTTTTAGGCACTGATGCTTCCCCGTGGAGTCTAGTCTACTGCAGTGCAAAACACATGCATTTATTCTTTACAGCTCTCCAAGTTGCTGGAACTTTGGCTCAAAGTGGCAGCTCAAAGATGTGCATTCTCTGCGGTGTTATTCTTGTAACCCTTTTTGTTGTGTTGGAGTCAAGGATCCTTTTTTTCTTTTTTTGAATGCCGAGGGTCCTATTCATTTGTGGGGCCAGTCGGTGTTATGTGATGGTGGGCTTCCTTTAAGGGAAGGACAAAGCTCTGACGATATGCTAGCCCAGAACAGTTCCTGTAACTCTACAATCTGTGCTGCTGCGTTTCTCTTTCTGTGCTGGGTGTCTAAGTGCCATGACTGTAGGTCCTGTAACGTTGTTATTCAGTGGTCCTGTGTACCTCAGAGCCCACTGGCTGGCTATAACTTGTCATTTTTTTCAGATGAATGCTCTGTACCATTAAGCAGGCTTTTAAATTTGGGCCTTTTGACAAATGAATGTCTGCTGTTGTGTGAAAGCAGATTTTGAAACCTGCTTTCCATTCCTCCAGGTACTACTTTTTCTTTGCTGTGTGCCTTTAATGTCTATGGAACTGTTGCAGAAAGAAGTTTAATGTGACATAGCTAAATAAAGTGTTTTTTCATAATTTTTGTTTTAAAAATGTATTTGTTGGGAGTATAAGAACTTTCAGTAATTAGGCTAAGTAGTCAGTGTTCCCATTCTATTCTGAATTCTATTCTGTTTTAGGTTTGCAGAGCCCTTTAAGAATTTGATGAAAAGCACAGACACTCTTCCTGGACAAAGGTACATAAACAAAATGCTTACATACAATTTCAAGAGTTAAGAATCTCTGACTTAAACTGCTGAAGACTTTTTAAACAGCAGCAATTTAATCTTTAATCAGCTAATCTCACACCTGTGATTTATGACCAAAGGCACTGTATGCTCAAGTAAAATGCAGCTCACAAATATGAAAATCCTGGTACGCAATGCATCAGTTTGGGGGGTAATTTTCTGTAATTACCTCATTTGAGTCAATTAGTATTATACCCCATGAGGGATGGAGAGAAAAGTAATTCCTTCATACTGACGCTAACTTAATGCCAAGGGTCACTTGAAAATTTCTCTTGCACGTGGGGAATGGAAGATGCAAAATCTCTTGAAGGTGTAAAACACAGATTATTTCATAACAAGAGCTGGGGAACACACTGAGCTATGGGTGAAGGAAGGCTTCCCTGGGGTAGAAGCCTGGAGTACAGACTCAAGACTCAAAGGCCTCTATCCTGAGAGTTGGTGTGCATCATTAGACTTGAAAATGCAAATAACACTCTCCTTTCTCGGCAACTTGGACTTGCCCCAGAGTCCCTCCTTACAGGCAGAAAAGGTCTCTAGAATAGTCACCTCCTTTGGGCTGGAAAGAAGGGAAGGAGGTAGAGATTCTGCCTTTCGCCTCTGGAGAACCAGGAGCAAGGACCTTCTAACCAACTCAATGGCTTAAAGAAAAAGTTTGGGTAATATTTTCACTTAAATTTCCCTCTACGGTTATTGTAATCCATGAAAAGAGATGGATTATTTTAGAGTTAAAAGAGACTTTGAGGTTGCATGATAAAGCAGTACCTTTGTGTCCATATCACTTCCAACAATTTGGTAAAGGGAAGACAGTTCTCTTCAGCTGGTCCCTTTACATAAAGCTACTGGTGAATTGCACACATCCTGGGGTGTCTGACCCACACAAGGGCCACCAGTGCTGAAGTCTGGCCTTCATCTACTGACAAGCTTCCTTGGCTTCCCCAAGGTTTGCACTTTGCAGAGAAGGAGAGAGAGACCAAGATTGCTTCGAGTCCATGGTGTCTCCCGAGTGTCAAGAGATGCAGGTTTAGGAGCAGGTAACTGAGGAACTGGGTCAGTAACTTCTTTTTTTTCCATATTCTTTTCCATTATGGTTTATTACAGGATATTAAATATAGTTCCCTGTGCTATACAGTAGGACCTTGTTGTTTATCCATTCTCTGTATAAAAGCTTACACATGTGAACCCCAACCTCCCACTCCATCCCTCTCCCACCCCCTCCCCCTTGGCAACCACATCTATTCTCTATGTCTGTGATTCTGTTTCTGTTTCATAGATATGTTCATTTGTGTCATATTTTATTTTTCAAAAAATATTTATTTGGCTGCGCTGGGTCTTAGTTGTGGCACACAAGATCTTTAGTTGAGGCATGCAGGATTTTTAGTTGCGGCATGCTGGATCTTTTAGTGGCGGCATGTGGGATCTTTAGTTACGGCATGCAGGCTCTTAGTTGCGGCATGCGGGATCTAGTTCCCTGACCAGGGATTGAACCCGGGCCCCCTGCATTAGCAGCACATAGTCTTAACCACTGGACCACTAGGGAAGTCCCTGTGTCATATTTTAGATTCCACATATAAGCGATATATGGTATTTGTCTTTCTGACTTACTACTCCATTTAGTGTGATAATCTCTAGTTGCATCCATGTTGCTGCAAATGGCATATTTCATTCTTTTTTATGGCTGAGTAGTATTCCATTGTATATATGTGCCACATCTTCTTTATCCATTCATCTGTCAATGGACATTTAGGTTGTTTCCATGTCTTGGCTGTTGTGAAGAGTGCTGCTATGAACATAGGGGTGCATGTATCTTTTTGAATTATAGTCTTCTCTGGATATATGCCCAGGAGTGGGATTGCTGGGTCATATGGCAACTCTATTTTTAGTTTTCTGAGGAACCTCCATACTGTCTTCCACAGTGGCTGCACCAACTTACATTCCCACCAACAGTGTAGGAGGGTTCCCTTTTCTCCACACCCTCTCCAACATTTGTTATCTGTAGTCTTTTTAATGATGGCCATTCTGACTAGTGTGAGGTGGTAGCTCATTGTAGTTTTGATTTGCATTTCTCTAATAATTAGCGATGTTGAGCATCTTTTCATGTGCCTGTTGGCCATCTGTATTTCTTTGGAGAAATGTCTGTTTAGGTCTTCTGCCCATTTTTTGATTGGGTTGTTTGTTTTTTTGTTGTTGAGCTGTATGAGCTGTTGTATATTTTGGAAATTAAGCCCTTGTTGGTCTCATCGTTTGCAAATATTTTCTCCCATTCTGTAGGTTGTCTTTTCATTTTGTTTATGGTTTCCTTTGCTGTGCAAAAGCCTGTAAGTTTGACTAGGTCCCTTTTGTTTTTATTTCTATTGCCTTGGGAGACTGACCTAAGAAAACACTGGTAAGATTTATGTCAGAGACCATTTTGCCTATGATTGCTTCTAGGAGTTTTATGGTGTCCTGTCTTATGTTTAGGTCTTTAAGCCATTTTGAGTTTATTTTTGTGCATGGTGAGAAGCTAACTTCACTGATTTACATGGGGCTGTCTAGCTTTCCCAGCACCACTTGCTGAAGAGACTGTCTTTTTCCCATTACAGTCTTGCCTCCTTTGTTGAAGATTAATTGACCGTAGGTGTGTGGGTTTATTTCTGGGCTCTCAATTCTGTTCCATCACACTCTTTGTTTGGGTGGGAAAGAGACAGTGGTGCTGGAAATGGAAAGCAGACGGCTTTGTCTGTAACGTTTGTTAAACACTATGTGTTAGTTCACTCTGGAGGGAGCTGGGAATACGAAAATCTGGGTGAAATGATCCTTTCACGTTCACCTTCCACACTGTGCTGCCCTCATCACCTCCTACAGCATTGGAGGCTCAGGCACGGGGTAATCACCTCCTCTACAGGTGTCGGTTTCTAGATCTCATAAAAGTTATTCTGTACAAAGATAGATAAATAAGTAGAATATAAAGCTTAGCTCAAAATCTGTAACACCCGCAAATCCCCTCAAATATTTAAAAAATAATTTTTGCTGTATGGACGATTACACATAACGTTTAACTGCTTTGTAATATAATCTAGTACGACAAAAGTATGGCTTTTTTGTTTTCTTTTAATGAGAAACATCTGAGTTGTACATACCACAAACAAACAGCTTCAAGTCTCTGGACCAACCCCCCCCACCCGCCCGTGGCCAAACAGTTAAACAAAACCTGAAGCACCACTTTAAATGTGAAAAGTCTTATAAAATTAACTTACAAAAATGTCCCTATCAAGTCTGTAGTTTGTTTGTTTGGCATTTACTGTACATTAGTCAAAAAGCTCAAGCTAAAATCTGATTTTTTTAAAAAAATCAAAGTTTACATTATTCATACAGATTCTGCATTGTTAAAAAATATGCACAAATAACCACATCCATGCAATATAATTTCTTTAAAAATTTAAAGCAGTATAAAAGAGCAGACCTAAGTACTGAGCAGAACATTTTGGTTTTATAACCTGTAGCTCCAAGAGTGCTGCTGATTGAAGTAAAATTAACTCTAAACATTTTAAATATGATTGTTCCAATCAATCAATCAGCCAGGGGTGCGTGTGAGTTTCTGAACCATTTCTGAGGCGGACTCTGCTTGCTTGTTTCTGTAACGTGTATTATGTGATGAACACTACTGTTCACTGACCATATTCACTACATGTTAATAATGTGGTTTGACAAATCAGAATTCACAAAGTGCTTGGCTTTTCGGGAAACTGCTTTGCCAAACTGCCCGGGGTGATGGGCTGCCCAGGTTCCCTGCCCTGGGGGAAGATCATTTGAAAGCTGCCCTGGGTCCTGAGAGAGCTCTCTCCGGTCACGCCCAGAGGGAGGTGTCCGCAGTAGGTGGTCCCTGGACCAGTGCTCAGAGTCACCCACAGATGGGTCTGGGGCTGTGAGTCGGGCACTGCGCAGAGAGGCCGGTGGGGGCGGTGCTGCGGCCGGGCGGCCTCTAGGTGGGGGGTGGCCCGTTGGTGTACCGCAGCATGGGGTAAAAGGACCTGGCAAAGTTGTTGGCCTGAGTGCAGCTGTAGTCCTCTTCGGAGGAGGGCAGCAGGCAGGCCAGGAACAGCAGCAGCAGCAAGAGCAGCTGGAGGGGCAGCGCCGCCCTGATCACCCGCGAGACGAAGGAGCGCGCGGGCCGCGAGCTTTCAGGGCCGGCGGGGCTGGGCGCCCTGGCAACAGAGGAGGTCGAGAGCTGATCCGGAGGTTCCGGAGGCAAACCCCACTCCCGTGACCTGACCCCCCTGCTTGCGTAAAGACAAACATCAGGACCTGAGATTAAAACGGGGCCAACGGCTGGGATTCAGCTTTGGAAGGGAAGCCCAGCCCCTTCCAAGTGGAAGAAAACAAGCAAACCAATTTTCCCAAAGACCTTAAGAGTGGCATTGGCAAGCCTGCTGAGGGGAGAGGAGTGTGGGACAGGGAACCCATTGCTGGTGTTGCAATGCTGTTACCTGCTGGCTGTCTTGTTCTTGTCTTTTGTAGTTATCTCTGCTCTGAACTGCTAGATAAAAGTAATCCAATTAGTAAACTGAAGATAGTTTAGTCCTGTCAATGATAAAACGTTCCTCCTTCTTAAATTATACATCTTTCTTAGGTTGTCTTCCTGCCAAGCTTTTGAGCCTAGAGTAATACATTTGAGATTACACTCTCTGAAGTAAGAAATAATTCAGTTAAACTAGGGAGAGTTTCACGTTCCAGCCTGTTGACCTGTTGCCACGGAGAGATCAGGAAGCCCCTTCAGCAGTGCCAGGAGGGCTTCCAGCTTCCACAGCCAGCACAATCCCACCAGGGAAGAGTACTGAGCACAAGACAGCCTTTCCATTAGGTCTTTAAAAGTTTTTTTTTTTTTTTTAAATCTTTGGAGTAAGCCGCTCTACTGACCAGCAGGTTGAAGCAGAAATCTGTGCTATCATGAAATACTGGATGGGGCCTTGGAGGCCTAAGTCCCTGTCATCTCAATAACTTTCAAGAATAACCAGTGTCGTTCGCCTGGCAGAAGGGGGCTCTCACCTTGGCTTGGGGAGCTGGCAGAGGTGTTGCTGGAGGCTCTCCGGGGTCTGCTTCGTCCAAGCTGGGCAGAGGTGAGTCTGGGTTCTGAAATCCACACCCCAAGAGTTCAGTTCGGGGAAGCAGAAGGCTCTGAATAGTCTCAAGAGCACAAAAACATGGTTCCTGCAGGTTCTTCATTGTACCGCTCATCCCTTCCCCACTGTGATCCTTCTAAAAGGAGGGGCTCTTCTGGTGCGCTCACTCCCCCCTCTAACAGGGCCTTTCTCAGACGACAGGGGATGGAAGCAAGGTGAGGCCGGCCACTTGCATTAAAAACCCAGAGCACGCATTAGGAGGGGGACACAAACAGCTGGACAGTGAACTCGCGGTGGGTGATGTAATCACATGGCCACATAGTCTGGGCTGCACGGGAGGAAAGATATATACTCTGGGATGGAGGGGAGGGGCTGCCCTACGTCTGGTGAGTCCATTTGTTCTGAGCTGGATCACATTTTAAGAGAAGAAGGTAGACAAATGAGAGAGTGGTCAGAGGAGAGTGACCAGGACAGGGAGAGGACCAGAAACCATCACGTGAGAACAGTGAAGGCAGAAACGACGGAGGGACCCGGCTTGTTTTCCATACCCCCAGCCACACTGATGGGTACCGTCGCTGCCTCCCTCTTACAAATGACAAAGCGGCTTTGAAGAGCCTTTGGTAACTTGTTAGGGCCACACAGCACAAAGGGGCACGACTCCTCTCTGACCGCTGCCACGTGCTCGCGGCCTCCCTCCCCAAGCAGGGCTGCCACGCTGCTTTCCCATTTGCATACGTTTTTATATTTAGAAGCTACAAGGGGACTCACCTGGCTTTGCTGCAAGGACACTAAGTCTTGGGACACTTGCTCAAGCAACTGTTTGAGTTTCTTCTCAATAACATGGAGTTTCTCTTCAGCCTCAATGTAGTCTTCTCTGTGCCCCTTGATAAGCAGGCTGCTGGAAATCTCTTGTAAGGAGTTTACTTGAGGTTGACGCTCCAGTAGCTCCTTTTCCAGTTGCTAAAAATAAAAACGTGTGTCAAACAGTTGCTTACTGAAAGGGAAGCTAGTGTGGCCGGAAGAAGCTTTCTCCGTGCCAGGGAAGTTCCAGGATGAGTGGTGGCTGGTACCCAACTCAGAACCACCTTCTTCTACCTGCCTGCCTGTCCTCAAGCCTGGCATCACTTAGATAGCAAGTTGGTTACTCTCTACCCCTATTTTTTTTTTTAATTCCTTCTCATTCTGAAGACAATAGCGATGCTGGAGAAGTTAGAGGAAAGGAGTGAGGGGGGTGTTGTGGGAAGACTAGGTCCTCATCCCCGACGGCAGGAAGTTGAGGGAAAGTCTAAAGTGGACAAATCGAGAAAGCGCAGCTTACGCGTACCATTGAGAAATATAAGGAATCACGTGAATCTGCTTGTGCCGTCTTGCTCGACGTCTAACGTGGTAGCCGCTGGACAACGTGTGGCTACTGAACGTGATTAAAAGCTCAGTTTTAGTCACAGCAGCCACATGTCAAGCGCTTGGGTGCTACCATGGCCAGGAGCTGTTACCCTGGACAGTGCAGCTATGGGACATTTCCATCACTGCAGAAAGCTCTATTAGACAGAGCCGCTCTGGACACGGGGGCTTTACAAAGATTTTAGAACAAAAAAATATTTTTTAAGCAATGACCAGTGTTTTGATTAAATTTAAAATGTTTAAAACTAAACCACACACACACAAAAAACTAAACCACACACAAATATATGGATAAAAATGTCACCTTGAGTGCAAGTGAGAATACATGGGTCTCCCCTTGGCTTGCTGGTGAGATAAATATATGAAAACACAACCACCCTCCCAGAAGAAAGAATGTGTACGCGGCTATGGAAAACCCATGCAGCCCATCATGACTGCCAGGTGACGAACACCACGTTTCCTCCCAAATGAGCTGCATTCCACAAGGGAAAAATACTTCAAAGGGCCTTCAGTTTCTCAGGATCCTGCCAAACGCCTCCATCACCGGTTCCTGAGAGTCCTGAAGACTTCCTGCTCTGGACCAGGGCTCTTCGTTCCTGCACTCACCCTGCTTTGGAACAGTGCAGGGATACTCAGTAGACACCAACCAGAACACGAGGGCAGAACACCATGTGGGCGCTGTTTCCAGAAACGCCAGGCGAGGCCACCCAAGCACTGACCTCCTGAAGAGGCCAGTGGTAGCGCAGGGCCCCTTAGGAGGAGACTTACCAGGAGCTCCTCGCGACATGCCAGGAGGGGCCGGGGGTCTGCCTCTGGGTCAGTGACACGAGCCTTCTGCCTCCGGCTCTCGGCGCTCGCTAACCACAGCAGCAGGCTTTGGCTCAGCTGGTGAAAGTCCTTAAAAACAGCAGACGTCACAGCATGTCCCTTTCTTAGACCGTGAAGGCAGGTGTGCTGGGAAGCAGCGTGCCATTGCTAATCCATCATCGTCATTTGCTCTGCTGGTCCTTATCCAGTGAATACAAGGGCCAGATTTAAACTAAATGCCAGGGCCCCCAAAGGAGGGAAAGCAGGGCAGGAGAGCACTCGGCCCTGTCCCAGGAGGCACGCTGAATTCTGCCACGTTAAAAGTGCTAGCAGAAAGGTGGGGCTTCAGAACACCCCACCTGATATTACTAGGAAGAGCACACAAATTATTCAACACATCTGCTGGATTCACTGGTCAAGGGAGACACCCCAACAGGACAGACTATGGCCCAAAGACAGTGCTGCATGTGGTTGCTGGTGGGCTCCTGTTTCCTAGGATGGGGTCAGAGCTCACCTGTTGGGCATTTACTGTGTGGCCGGTGCTGGGTCAAGGTTATATGCATCTAGTCCTAAAAAGAACCCTGTGAGGTAGGCCCTGGAATTATTCCCATTTTCCAGATGAGAAAACTGAGGTCTAGAAGGTGCAGTGTTTTCCCCACAGTCACACGGCTACTAAAACTACAGAGCTGGGTTAAACTGCTCCTTGTTCTAGGGCCAGGTCTCTTAACACTCTCCTATCCAGTGTTCCTGGCAAAAGGACAGACACAGGGCAGCGTTGGTGTGACACTTCCAACCTACTGGAATGCTTGCTGGAACCCTTACAGTACGGGTGGGTCTGGGCAACACAGTGGGAAATGCAGGGCAAGCATCGGGTCTCTGAGACAGCAGGCGGGCCGCTTTGGAAACAAATGGTAAAGCACATGCTTCCTAACACAAACCATATTTGGCTGTGCGAAAGCAGCCTGAAGATGATAAACATATCTCTTCTCCCGCCCACGTGGGCCTGGCTGTGCTCGGGACTGGGCCTTGGGCACCGGCTGGGTGCTGAGTCGCTGTACCTGGCACTGCATGAGCGACAGCCGTAAGCCCTCTCTCCAGCTCTCCACCGCACCCTGGGCCGCATCCCAGCGCAGCCGCAGCTGGCCGACTCTATCCTGGAGCTCTTTGGAGTCGGTGGTCTCAGCTTGCAGAAATTCCTTGCTGCTCACGTTGACAGAAACCACTAAGGCCTTGTGGGTGTCAAAGGCTTTTAGTATCTCCTACCGCAGAGGGAAAAGACTGGGTCAGGCACTCTGTAAACAGTGATGTGGGGTTCATTTTGAACCTCAGTGGGGAACGGATCTTCCAAACACTTCTCTAAGCCGTGGCCCGGGATACAAGAGCAACGTCGCCTGTCATTGGCTGGGAAGCCTCAGGTAAGGGAGCTGCCTTACAAGGTCACGACTTGGCTGGCCAGATGACTGGGCTGAGGGACGTGGACCAACTACACCGGAGGCCTGAATAGACCCTGCTGGCCTCTGTCTGGCTTAATAACATTTCTGGATCAGATTAAAAGTCTTCTACATACAGCACACATAGTTATCCTGCATTCGCCCCAGTGTATCGCAGAAGTGTTATTCCTTAGGATGAATGGTAACCCCTGATATATCAGTGCACAAAGTAAAACAATAGTACAAATGTGAAGACTGCCTGGATACCCCAAAACTCCTATCTTGGGTCTTCTGGGGAGCCCAGGCTCATGTTCAGAGCACCCCCAAAGTGCAGGGCTCAAACTGCCCCGCCCCTGCTCCCTGGCTGTGTGGTGACCGCTCCTAACTGCGTAGCAGAGCAACCGATCAGGCCGCAGAGTCGGTCAGTAGGTGCGCTGTCCTGCTTCTCACCCTCAGCACTCCACCCCCCGTCTTGCCTGCATACAGTTTGGAAGGGTGTTTTTAGGCTGCCTGTCCTTGGCCACTGGGGGTGTCCCATAAGAGTCTAGGGGTCCCTCAGCAGTCAGATGGGAGCCACACCTCCCCAGCACTGCTCTGGGCTTTGGGATCATCTGGAGATGCTCCTCTGCATGAAAATACAAATCTTCACCTGTGTCCTTGCCAGTTACAGAAATGAACTGCGAGAGGCCACTAACCACACACCGTGTGCGAGCCGCCCCCGACGCGGCTGGCAGAGGATCTGATGTGCACATGCGTTCTGAAGTCCTCTTGCCCTCCACGCCCTCACTCACCTTCAGCCTCTTCACTCGGAGTCCCATTTCCTGCATACCAGAGGGAGGCTTTGCCAGCTTTAATGTTTCCAGCTCTGCTTCAGTTTTTTCCAGCCACGTGGTGATGTCGCTGATATCAGAGTTCAGCTGCTGCAAGTTCTGTTTTATTCTGAGTTTACTGTGAAGTTCTTGCGCTTGGATCAACTCCCATCTATCAAAGGCACCTGGAATAAAAAGCCGCCAATAAAAAGCAGCAATAATGCAAACAGATTTCTCTGCTTCCAACTAATTCAGCGTCACAGTGATAAAACCTGCAGGGGATGCTCCTTGCAGGAGCCTTGGGGTTTGGGGGTTATCACTTCCCCCAAGTGTGGAACAGCACGTTTCCCTCGCTCTGGTTCAAGGCCTGTGCTGCTGCGCTCCCACACAGGCCGGGACGAAGTAGGGAGCCGCTAGGAGGCCCAACGTGTTGCCAAGATGCACTGTGGTCCCAGGTTCAGCACTCCGGTTCATGCTGTATTTAAGGCACTCTCCCCTCTGTCCATGAATGATCAGGTCGATGCTATGCACTCGACTTTAGGCTCAGCTGAGTCATGACTTTTCTGGTCTCTCGAGGAGACACCCGACACAACTCTTCGATCATCATCTTCGTGTCTGATCTTCACATACAAGCGAAGTCATGCAGGTGAAAACAGACCCTTTATCATGAGGCTCATTTTGTTGATATTTAGAGAATAAATAACAAATAGGAATTTGTTCATAAACACAAGTCAGCTGATTCTAAAATAACAGTGGCTGCTATAGGCCAAGTTCAGTAGTTTTGGTGAATTATGTAGTTGGTCAATTCCTAATCAATGTTCTGTTGAGCAGTGCCTTAAAGTAAATGTCCAGCTAACCCAAAACACCATCTCTACCTCGTAACAATGGCCCAATCTAACTGTACCTGACTGCTGCCCGGTGAGAGAAGCCAGGCCCTCGTCCTCCTGCTGTGGGCTGCCGGTCGGGACTCTTGGCTCTTCTTTGCCACCTTCAGTCCCTGGAGACAACAGGAGCTTTACCTAGAATGAGACAATTTTTATGTTACCATCTATACATTTTAAAGGCTGTCTGAAGAATGTCTTGGTTCATATTAACAGGTAAGAAATGAAGATATAGGAGCCCTTTCCTTCAAAGGGTAACTTGCTGGTAATACAGAGGCACTTTAGTGTATGGGTAGCATTTATAAGCAGCAGAGCTGACGGCAGAAATAAAGCTTCAGCAAAGGCGCAGGGGGAGGGGTAAGCAGGTAAGATGTCAATATTGGGAATAAAATGGCCTGATTTAATTTGAGGCTTCCTAACGCTCCTCAATCCAACCATGCAAAAAGACTTAAAAACAATCGTTGAGCTTACCAGACTGTTATTGTGTTAGCACTTTTACATTTGCACAGTATTTTACAAAATTTTAGTTATCCCTCCCAGTCACTCCATAGAGCTGGTTGACATTATTATCGCCGGGAATCAGAAACAGAGCACAAACCTGCCTCCTAGGGTCATTCATTACCAAGTGTTTATCTTTCACTGTACATATTGACTCTTGTGTTATCACAGAGCTGACTGGGCTGTTATCTCAGGACTTTCCAAAAATAAATGTATCTTTTTTTTTTTAAGAAAACTCATGTTTTTTGGATTGTGTCCATATGGCCTATTTGTGTGGAATGAAAAGAAAAAAACAAAAAACCTTCAGATTGGTGGTTGCAGACACACACACACACACACAAAGGGCTGAGCTTCTGAAAGTGGCCAGGTAAGGAACAGAAGCATAGTGACTGGAAGAGGCCAAACCACATGGTCCTGGATGCAAAGCAAAGGTGACGTGCTGGGGCCTCTCTCTCCGGGACTGTCAGGTCTTATTCGGCACCACAGAGGGACAGATTAAAAATGATAACTTCTTGCTAAGCAAGAGGAAGAGTTTCCGAGTTGGGCACGGGCAACCCATTATCAAGTGATTGGGCTCTGACCGTGTTTAGGCAGAACCTTCTCCAACTATCTAGCAACGTTCACTCCTCCACACAGAGGGCACGCTGACAACTAATGTAGTGATGCTCACATCACTTCTGGTTTCTCTAAGAGATGACACTAAAAAATGTGCAAGACGTCTTAATTTCAACTTGCTCGTCACTAACTCTCTGTACCGAGAATGATCTGGGGCCAACGTTAAATCCTCCGCAGGCTGGCCCGCAACAGCTGCGTAGCCAGAGCATGGCAAGGGCTCATGTTGCCTGAGGAAAGTGCAACTAAGAGGGAACAGTCACTGGTTTAACAACAACGACAAACCATATACAGTCGTGATAACAATAATAATAATAATGGTGACCACTTCGAGGGCCTTCTTTATACCTTCATACACATTAATCCTAACAACAATTATGTCAGGTAGGTTTATCCTCAGGTGAGGAAGGCTTACAGAGGCAAGGTAAAGTGTTTATGGTCCTAGAGCCATTTACTGGTAGGGCAGGGAATCAAACCCAGGTCAACCACTGCACGCTGTCAAACCTTTCTGAATAGGAAGTCACGATTTTCTGAATAGGATGTGTAGTCAAGGTAAATATATCAAAGGTTTGGGAGCTCAGGAGCGGCTCAGGAAGGCCAGCACTTTGTTTCTCCGCTGTTTGCACGATGACTGACTCAACAGTAATAATCCCTGTCATAGCACATCAACACTCAAAGACGGTGTTTGGCCAGACAGCTATCTCTAAGTCTAGTCAGTTATGCCAGAGTTCTCATGAAGTATGTCACCACGGGAAAACCAACCCAAAATATGCCTGGGGAGTGAGCACATACAACAAACACCCAAAGCTCCCTCTCTTTAAATATTTTCACTATTACTCATGCACTTGGGTTGTGCTCTCAGTGGGGTCAAGACTTACGTAGGCTGGTTTATAAGGGGTGCTGGAATCGGAGGGGATGGGTTGGACATTCCTGTCACCTCCCATTTGTTTGTAGCGATGCTTGCGGCAGGGAGGGCTGTCAGGAACATGCCACGAGTGGCCTTCAGAAATGGATTTACCTGAAACAAAAAAATAGCAAGTGACAGTCCATTCTCTCCAACCAAAGCATTCATATTTAGTTACACAAAAAAGGTCATGGGTAACATGGCATCAGGTTATAGTATAACATGAGTTCTGCAGCTTTCCTTGCAAAGCATGCATGTTTGCAAAATGTCAGTATGTCCCAGAAGGGAATGAAATGAGACTCATGCAACTGAGCGACACTGGGCCTTCACTAGATGGGTTCACAATGGAGCACGACAAACACATGATCTGCTGCGGGATGAGTGGCCTTTTGGAGCCGGGGGCTCTAGCGGTGGGGGGCACTGGCGGCAAGGCCGGGTTTGGGGGCCAAGAGGACTGAAGGCCTCTTAGGAGTGAGGGAAGAGTGAACATCAGGATGGACTAGGGGACCAAAGGGCCGCTCGTGGCTCTCCCCAACCACTGCAGGTGGGGATGGGGCAGGGAATGAAGATCAGAGCTGCAAGTCAAGGAAAGGGAGGTGTCTTCTCCTGCGGCAAAGGCAACAGTACCCTCTCCCCCCGACCTCCCCACCCTCTTCCCAGGAAATCACCGTAAGCAGGGTAGTAGTTCTAAACCAAGCCACCATGAAGAAAGCTTGGACCATGCCAAAGGGCTTGAGTGAGATGGAGAGAAAAATAAAAATTTAAAAAGGCACCTGAAAAATTCCCTTCTACACAGGCCTGAAGGGGAGGAGGGGGAAGGCGTGGAGACTGCTCTGGTCTGGGAGGGTTTTGTATGGAGCACGAAGCTATGTGTGAGTACGGCAGTGCAAATACACCATGACACAAGGACCAAGGCGCATGGTGTCCACAGAAGGCAGAGGTCAGACATGACACGGGAGCGAGGTTTAGGATGCAGTGTGCACCACAGGACGCTGCCATGTTGAGACGCATGCACGGGCAGGGGCCTACCAGAAGACGCTTTCAAAGTTTTTGTGGTCATTTTAAGATATGCCTCAGGATTTTCAGGGATTTCTACATCTGAAAAAGAACAATGTCATTTTCCTCACTGCAGGCGTCTGTAGATGAATGCCCAAGTATTAAGTTAAAACAGTAGAAACATTGTCACCTGGGAGGAGAAAAGTGACTACCCTTTATCTGTTTTATTAAAAAGCTTTAAAGAACCAGAAGGATTTTTTCAGTTAACTCCTGACCGTCCGAAACAGCGGCGCGGGCGGGGAACTGCGTAGAAAGGACAGAGACACTCAATCTACTGATGTTCTGAAAAACTCAATTGAAAAGGCCACTGATGAGCCTCCCGTCTATCAAGGGCCATCAGCAAACAGCCTTCATGTCCCGACGTGGACTTCGTTTGTTTTTCCCTTTCATTCCACCAGGAATAGGAATGAGCCAGCTCTCAGGTAGGTCAAAGGCGGGCAGGACAGACACAGGAAGCCACAGGAAGTCTGGGTCGGCCACAGCCCGGACTCTGACCACCGAGAGCTGGCCGTGTTGCTCAGGTGCTAAGGACTTAGCCGTGCGGGTCCATACCTGACAGCGCACTGTAGTACGGGCCCTCCTCGTCTTCTTCGTGAGAGGAGGAGCCCCCCACGTCACCTGTGTGATCCCACTCCAGCGGGATGGAATCCACGCTGACGGGGGTCTCACAGCCGGAGCGCTCGGGCCCTGGCGCCGGGGGCACCAGGTGACAAAGGGACTGAGGGGACGAGGGCTCCTCGCTCTCTCTCCTTTTACGCCAAGAGTCGTCCTGGATCTCTCTGGGGTCTTCCACGTCCGTTTCATTCTCAGAGGCTTCCTTTTCATCTTCCAAGCCCTAGAACGGGGGTATCCAGTTTTCAGAATTAACCACTGGGCACTGGCGGCTTCTGAGTAAGTATTGGCTCTACATTAGTAAGTGTGGAAAGAGCACACTTTTCAA
Organism: Balaenoptera physalus; assembly: GCF_965194825.1. Lineage (NCBI taxonomy): Eukaryota > Metazoa > Chordata > Mammalia > Artiodactyla > Balaenopteridae > Balaenoptera > Balaenoptera physalus. Next base: position 37,591,292 of record NC_138883.1, read on the forward strand.
CTCAGCTTTTTAAAGCAGACTCACAGATACAGAGAACAAACTAGAGGTTACTAGTGGGGAGAGGGAACTGGGGAGGGGGCAATATAGAGGTGGGGGACTAAGAGGTACAAACTATTAGGTATAGAATAAGCTACAAGGATATACGGTACAACACAGGGACTACAGCCAATATTTTATAATAACTATAAATGGAGTATGATCTTTAAAAATTGTGGATCACTATACTGTACACCTGTGACATATAATATTGTACAGCATAACAAAAACACAGTTTTTGTTTTTTTTTTTTAAGCATAGAATAAATCATTGTTAACCACGCACAGTAAGTTTCCCAATTCTTTAATAAAAGTGGAGTCAAACATCAACCTCGGGTGGCCCAGCAGCCCCGCGTGAGGGGCAGCCCCTTACCGACGCGTGGGCGGTGAGCCGCCGGTGGAATCGGGAGACCCTGCCAAACACTTCCTGGCAATAGCGGTGCAGCTCCTCCAACTCATCCTCAATCAGCACGGCGTCCAGGGGCTCGCTCTTCTGAATGAGCTGCTCCCCAAAAACGATGAGCTGATCAATCTTGTTGGTATTTAATGTAATTTCCTGCTGGAAACCCTATTTAGAATATGAGAAAGAAAGGATTTCAAACTCTAGTTTCATCAGGTTTTAACTAAGTGACTCCAAAGATTTAAGAATTTAAAATGATCATACATATGCATTTTTTTCTTCCCCCTTCTGGGCACTGACTTTTCCAGTTAAAATGATTCTAAAGGTCTGACATGGATGAACCTTTACTGTTACTGGGTGTGAGGGACAGACCTTGTCTTATTGACGCTTGGTAGAATCAGAAAATTTCCCATAGTGAGTCTCCACCAGGCATTTCTGCTGACACAGTAATAATGCTCATTGGTGCCGTTATACCATGGAAGGCGAATTTCCATTTCTCAACCGCTTATAAAATTTAGCCACGGAGGGAATTATAGTGAGATTAAAGTGTAGTACAGACATTTGTGACAGTGGGAGAGAAGACACCTGTTCCTGGTTCCACTCTTTCTTTTTTTTTTTAAATGAGAGGTCTTTTATTTTTTTAATTTATTTCTAAAATATTTATTTATTCATCTGGTGGCGCCGGGTCTTAGTTGCGGCATGTGAACTCTTACTTGCGGCATATGGGATCTAGTTCCCCGACCAGGGATCGAACCCGGGCCCCCTGCGTTGGGAGCGTGGATTCTTACCCACTGGACCACTGGGGAAGTGCCCTGACCCCACTCTTGAGAGAGAGTTTCCTCCTGCTGCAGCCCACAGGTTGCACTCAGACTCAAGTGCTGGAGAAACAGCATCTTATGAAGTTCCGTCTGGAACCGCAAGAGCGGTCTCCCCTTGGATGATTACATACGACAAAGAGAATAAAGGGCCTCGTTCCAATACCCCTTGACTGTAAGGAACAGTATCCTTGCTTGTGATAACCTGCAGTACACAGGTGGATGCAGTCTGGCTGCTCTGACACTTCTGGAACCTGCTCTCAGGGTATCAGGTGAAGTCTGCACTTGGCCAGCTCTCCTCTGCCTAGGTGCACTCTGCGGGGAGGAGCTAAGGAAGCAGGCCTTACGTTCAGCTGGCGCATCTTGTCGTCGGCGTCGCTCTCCGAGAAGTGCTCCACGTTGGTCAGCTGCAGGTCCATCTCTGTGAGCCACACCAGAATGCTCTCCCTGGTCCCCTCGAATTCTTCCCTTTGGTTGGTGAAATGCTGCGAAAGGGTGAAAAAAATCACGTTTGTGTTGATGGCATAACGGGAGCTCAGGCAGACAGCAAGGTCACTCTCAGAAGAGGGGAAAGGGAGCCCAGGGTACCCCCGGAGGCCCACACGGCCAGGAGCCTGGGGTCTGGTCCTGGCTGTGGGATACCAACGAGCCCCCTAAACTTCCCTGAGTCTCAGCATCTGCTGGTAAACGAGGTGTGGGAACGTTGACCGTGACCTCTAAGGTTCGTGCAGCATTTGGAATTCTATAATTCTCTAGTCTAAGTCAGTGATTTTCCCAGTCTGTCCTCGGGGGAACACGCCCCTCTCAAAGTCCAGCCAGGCACTTGCCTATTTTCAACTGTTAGCCTCCTGTGGGAGCTTTTGCTTGACAGAAGGATTTAGTAGCTTCAGGATGGAAAAGTATTGATCTCGGGGTTGAGCCTGGACTAGTGCCCCATTTGCCTTCACTGATATAATTCCCTACGTATTTCTTCAAAAAAAGAAAACCTAGATTTATCACTTCCAATGAAGGAGGCCTCTTGGGTTACCACCTCATAGATGGGTAGCTGATTCTCAAACAAACATAGTGCCCAGTGAAGGTTTAGGCTGGTCACAGTCAAATCAAGTCAGCAGGAGATAAAGAAATTAATGCAAGGGGGCTGTGGAAAAGCTAGCCCATTTCTTCCTGAGAGGGTTAAACAAAAAACCCAGATTGTCCTCTTCTTAGAATGGTTTCAAGAGTGCTCTGCCTTAAGAACAGAAGCAAGGATTAAAATTACTTCCTGTAGCCACAACCCACACCGGTCCTGTCAGTTTACACCTGGACTCACAAAGGTTGACATATGAGGTCTTCTGAATCACAGAAATCTAAGGTGACGGTTCACACCCCAGAATCAAACCCATCATTTGAGGTTAGACAGTTGCTCTGAAGTTGGGAGAACTGTCACTGTCCCCAACCCCCAATACAGAGCGGGGGGCTCTGCCTGTTCCCTCACAGTGCAAGAACCAACGGGACACACAAAAGCGGGCAGATGCGCAAAGGGGGCCTCGTCCCAGACTAAGAGGTACCTCCGCCAGACCCAGTGACGGCAGCGCCCCAGACTCTGGGCAGTGTGTGGGCTGACATGACACCCTCAGGGGTGACAGGAGTCGAAGAAAAAAAGTGATGTGTTGGTAACACAATCCCTTGAATAAGCTCTGCCTGAGAAGCCTATTCCGAGGCAAATAACTTCACTTAAAAAAAAAAAAAAAAAAAAAAAAAGGAACTCTTTTTGGCAGCTTTGGGCTTAAACAAAAGGGAAGGCTGTACTGGAAGAATGTCAAGACAGCTTAGGCCTCAAATGAAATCTTCTACCCGCTGCTTTGTTACAAGCCTGACATCACATATCAGACCCCCTCCACCTCCCCAGTATCTACAAATGACCCGGTGACGTAGAGGAGGTTACTCGGAGTCTCCGCAGGATGGCTGTGACCCGCTTCTGGAGGTTGTCCCAGCGCTGGTTGCCCTCGTGCACCATCTGCTTCAGTTTGCTGGCCGTGTCGGTGCGGTTCTCGCGGGCCAGCCGCCGGTACTGCTTGTTGATGAGCTCCAGCTGCGTGAGCCTCTCGTGGATCTGCCGCTGGAAGGCCTGTGGCATGGGGGGGGCCCTGTCAGTGTCATAGCTGCAGGGCGCCGGGACACCCCTTCCAGGCCCCAGACCACCTGCCTCAAGCGTCCACCCCCCAACGGAATGGCCACAGAGGGCTGGCCTCACCCGTTCTTCTGACACTACTGAAGAACAGACTTTCAAGTTCACGGCCTGCGGTTGGCATAAATGGGTAACGCCCCACAAAGCTGCTGGGGCAGCTGATGGCGGGCTGGGGACTGGCCGGCCGCGGCCAGAGGTGGGGACGCCTGCCACTTATGGGAAGTCATCTAAGCCCGCCCCGAGCCCGCCGCATCCTCGGTTCCCGGGGCCACGGGGCTGGGGAGGGCCTTCACCTCAAGCCTCTTGAGCTCTTCTTTGGCCACGGTGTACAGCACCTCGGAGGAATTCGGGCAGGCCGCCGTCCTCTCGGCGGACTTGAGCCAGTCCTCGAAGCGGGAGTAATCATCTAAAAACTTCTGCCAGAGCCGCCATGTCTCCTCAATTCTAACAGGAGGAAAGCAACTCAGCACAAGCCACCCACTCCAAGCCGAGCTTTTACATGGCTTTTTCTCCCCTGACTGGGCGCGGTCCCAACCCCCCTTGCACTGGCACTACATATTTAGGGGGGAGAGACCCTGCTACCCCGTCCAGGAAATAACCGGAGACATCACTTTGTGGTCAGGACACCCCCCTTCTGGGAGCGCCAGGCCCCTCAGAGCTCCTGCTTCACAGAGGTCACCCAGCAGGAGACAGGCGTCCTCCACTGCTTAGAGCTGGGACACATCAGCACAGTGGCCACCCGCTGTTACACCCCAAGACACAGGAGGGCTGGGGAGAGACATGACCCTGCCTGTATTCTCCTTGAACGATCCCCTTAATAAGGACTGGCCACACCTACTGAGCCTTCCCCGCCAATACTTGGCACGCCCCTCAGTGAGGCTAACAGAACATGGTCACTGTTACGTAGGTCAGTCGGGAGCACGCAGCGGGCATCCAGGGGCAGCGCGGTCCTTACTTCATCCGGCGCTCCATGGACATGGCACAAATGTTCCTCCAGCGCCTGTCCAGGCTCCTGGTGGTCTGCTGGACGGAGTCGCACTCAGTCTCGTTGGCACAGGCATCGGAGTCGTGCAGGAGGACGTCGCAGATGTTAAACACAGACTCCACCCCTGCACTGTGCTGTTCTATGTCTCGCTGCAGGTCCTACAACGATGGGAGAGTAGGAAGCACTTTGAGGTGCTGGTGGCGGTAGTGGGAAGGTTCCCCCCGACCCTTCTTCCAGCCCTGGGGGGGCATGGTCCTGCGTGCATTTCTACCTGGGACTCGGCAACACAGGCTGAGTCTCTCTCACCTTTGGGCAACCCCTGTGCGACAGTATCAGACACAAGGCCTAACTGCGGGCAACTATGGGATTGATCTGTTGAACTGACTATGTGAGGGGGTAGGAAGAGTGGGGATTCCCTCCCCTGAGAGCCCACCTGCCACCCCCCCCAGACTCTGGGGAGGCATGGGATCTATTCCCTACCACCTGATCCCAAGGGCCTCCAATTTAGACTTGGCTCTGGGGAGGTCTTCCTTGGAAAACTGACTTATCTTCAACAGGACCTAAAACTTCAGCAACAGAAACTCTTAATCTTTTATGGGTCACAGAATTCTTAAATCTCCTGAGACCTCTGTACTATCTTCATACACCTCCACCCCTCAAACTGTGCTCGCAGCTGCACGTTGTCCACAGCCTCCCCAGGAGCCTATCCTGGGGCTCCATGGACCCAAGGGGTAGAGACGCTGCCCTCCAGCCGATGGAGTCCGGTCACGGCTGTAGCTCGGGGAGGGGGCGGGGTCTCTGGAGTCTTGTCCCATGATGGGGAGAGTGCTACGGATTCAGGAAAACGAAGGGTCACCAAGAAAAACATGCACGGTCATAGGAAGAAGTGGAAAACTGGTTTAGGCATAAACATGGCATTTTCAGTTATCACCCAGGGAGTGTTTCTCCTACACACAAGGGCAGGGCTGGGGGGAGGGCGAGGTGAGGAGCCAGTCTGTTTTGTCCTTCTGGGTGAGCCAGGCCTCTCCTGATGTCCAGATTCTGTGACGAGTGACATGAGACCACACCACTCACCTTAGTACCCAAATGACATCGTGAAACAGACAAAGTTAAATAAGCCGCTACTAACTATGCAAGTTCCCTGGATTCAGCATAGTTCATTTTACAGGCGGGATTATTTTATAAACAGTGGCTGCCACTGTCTACAGAAAAGCAGCATGAAGTTCATTCCAGGTCACCTCAATATTTAACAGTTTTGGAGATTACGACTGGATTACCAGATAGGACTAGTGTTTTCTTACTTTTCTTCTGATAAAGGCACATCTGGATAATTCTGTGTCCAGGTGGAAATGAAAGAATAAAATGCTGACACTCAAATCAAGTTTTAAATCAAGCAGTTCTCAACACAGATCCTAACTGATGAAAAATGAGCACCTCAAAGTTATATTCAGAAGAAAATGTGCTTTTCAGTTTGTCACCCTGTGTGTCCTATGAAGAGAGATGTGCAGGTGATTTTTTTTTTAAGCTTTGCAGTCTAGGACAAATGTCTGAAATGCTGCAATGGGGGCAGTCATCTTGGGGTCAGTGGACTAGCTTTATAATTAATAGGTTTAAATAGAATTCCAGGTTTAAGAATTCTTACCCGTTCACAGAATTGCCACAGGCTTTCCTAAAATTTACAGGTATTGATAAACAACATTTTTAACTTTTTTTTGCCAAAATAATAAATAAGGAATCCTAACGCTGGTGCTAAATAAGTAATATTGACAATTATCATTGAAAAATGGTACCTGCCCCTGACCTCACCTGGTAGGGTTGGGTAGGATCTGGTTGAAAAGCACTGAGAAAGTCTAGTCTATGGATAAACACGAATGCCATGTATTTTAATAGCCTCTTTGCAGTACTCTACATTTTTTACTCAGCTTTTATTGAATGAAACAGCTAAAGAAAACTAATATAAAGGGTAAACGATGGCAAGAAATGAGCTCTCTGATAATTTACAAAAGACCATGAACATCTTGGCTAAAAAAGGAGTCCAGAGTTTTTCAAAATTTCCAAAACAAACTTCTAATACACCACAAAATGGCCTACTGATACTGTAGTATGAACTAGTTAGTTGTCTTCTAAAATATAAAATAAAGTAGTGGACCATATTTTAAAACACAAACCACTGAAGTACTGGACAAGTGACATTTTGCAAACTGAAAGGATCCCACCACGAGTACCCATTGAGGCCCGAGTTTGCACAACGATTGGATTTCAAAAGTGTTCAAACGCAGAGACGAATCCGACTTAAGAAACAACGTAAAACAACGTGAAAGACTTTTGCCAATGGTTCTGGAAACATGAGTGCCTGTTTACTTTGTTTTTCTGCTCCTGAGTAGGTGACACAGAGCACTGAAGCTGGGAAAGGGCTGAGGGAAGTTGAGGAGCAGTGAGAGGACATGGGGAGAAACAGGAAACCAGAGCCGAGAAGGCAGCCAGGAAGAATGAGAATACAAAAGGAACTAGAAAAAATGAGATACAGAGGGGAAAAAAGGAAAACCAGGCTGAGAAGGCAGAAAACCATGTAGTGTGTTGTGGGAATCCAGATGGTGGCTCCAGAGTGTCTCCGTAGGAGGGGCTGGGGGTGTCAAGCAAGTCCAGCAGGGTGGTCCTGGGCAGTGGATGGAGCTTTGGCATGAAGCTGACTTGGCCACTGGGGAGGGGACTACTGGTAACTATAGGGTGTGGGGGTAACGAACCCCCCAGGCCACCATCAGCCACCCCTGGGATGCCTGGGAACCAGGCAACCAAAGAAAACTGGAGAGAGATGCTGAAGACTCAATGAAAGTGGTCCATGGTTTAAACGTGTCACAAGGTGGCCACCACTTCCTTTGCATTTTGAAGATGATCTATTCTACAGGAATAACAATACAACACTTATAACCTAAGGAGTTTCACATAAAGAAGAGAAGCAAAAAAGACTTTTATAAGGTCTGACCCCTTCTGTACCAGGCCCCCAAGGATGTTATAATGAGGGTCCAGGGACATCATGGCGCTTTATCACTTTTGGGGCCTGAGGGCTTTTGCAGAAGGCACTACTAGATGATCCGAAGCATTTGGGTCTTATTTCTGGAAGCAATCAAGGAATTTATTATATTTAAATCAGTGACAGAAACACAGGCAAGGTTTTTAAAAAATGGCCCATAAATAATTATTTTGTGTGACACATTTTCTCTTATTGGTGGAGCATTTAAGGTCTAGGTTTAGTTATAATTTTGTTTTTTTAATAAAAATACTACAGGTTTCCTCAGGACATCTGTGGTAGGCAGAATATTGGCATCCCCGGAACCATGTCCTTATCCCCAGAACCTGTGACTATACTAGGTTACATGGCAAAGGAGAATTAAGCGTGCCAATCAGCTGACCTTAAGATAGGGAGATTATCCTGGGTTACGTGGGTGGGCCTAATGGAATCCCAAGGGTCCTAAAAAGTACAAGAAGAGTCAGTCAGAGGGAGAAAGGCTCAGAGAGATGCACCGTTGCTGGCTTTGAAGATGGCGGAAGGGGGCCATGGGCCAGGAAACGCAGGCAGCCTCTAGGACTTCAAGGCAAAGAAATGGATTCTCCCCTAGAGCCTCCAGAAAGGAAAGCAGCCCCGCTGACACCTTGACCTCAGCCCTGTGTCAGATTTCTGACCTCCAGAACTATAAGATGATAAATTTGTGTTAAGCTGCTAAATTTGTGGTAATCTGTGACAGTGGCAATAGAAAATTAACACATCCAACTTCTTCACAGCAAAGTGGTCCTGAATACTAACTCCATAATTTTTTTTTTTTAATAAGAATTCCAAGATGGTGATTTTAAATTCTATAAATTGGAAACCTTCAAATCAACCAGACTGAAATTATATACCATTTCAGTACAGGAACACACGTGGCCAAGAGAAAGGCAGCTGCTCCAAATTGTCCACTCTTGGGAATAAATTCCCTGCAATTTAATGATGTTTTGTCACACATCAGATGTATAAAATGTTAACACACGTTATTAGCCCCTGCCAAATTTAGCCAGGGGCTAAAGGGAAAAATGTTGTCAGCTTTTGTTCTATTTACCTGAAAAGACTCACCAGTCAGGGTAAATGGTTATTTGCAAGGCCTGTCTATGAAGAGACTATTCAAGAAATTCAACCTAATGGATCAGTCTTGGTAAGTAAAGCTGATAATAAAGCTGATAATGTTTAGTAGCCCTTTACTGATAAGGGCATTAAAATCTCTGCAGTGTCCATTAGCATGGTAGTTATATCAATATTCATTTCTCCACAAAGCAAAGACAGAATATAGATGACCTCAGTGAAAGAGGCATACTTAAATTTCTGAGGCTAAGTGGAAAAACCAGTATTTTTACTTTGCAGCATTACTAAATCATACTAGTTTGAAAATCAGAGAATAGGCATTATTCAAACAGTACTTGTAATAGGATTAAATAAAGATCAAAGTCCAGAGTATTATCAAATACTTAGCTCTTTTTCATGGTAGCATGAGATGTTGCTTATTATCATGAGAAGGACTGACCTGACCTCAAGAGAATTTATCATCAAGGGGTGGCCTTCTGGCCTTGATAATCTGATGAAAAAGTTTCAGCCCCCCAATTCTGTCTCCAAGCAGCTGGGATATGTGAGTGAATCGCCCCGGTGTGTTGACAGACAACAAACACCAAGGCTTTGGAGGAAACATGAAGAAAACAGATACAAGGCTGTGAACTTGGTAGCGACCATATTGCTCATATGGTTAAAACAGAATCTGCTCACAGGGCTGAGAAAAACAAGTGAAGGAAAGCTACTAAAAGAATAATATAAGCTTAGCTATTTTAAAAATAAAGAGAAGCTCAGGCACTGCATATGAGAATGAGCATGTAAACGCGAGCCCACGGAGGGTAGGAGAGTGGATTTGACAAGTCAGTGAGACCAAAAACCACCCGCCAGGTTAGGGGCAGGATTCGGTGGTGTTCAAATTGTGGAATTTCCAGGGTTGGCTAAGAGGGGATATAACTGATGACAGAAATGCACAAAACATTGCAGGAGAGGCTTCCTAAGCTATTGGTCCAAACATGCTCCTTCTTCCCCACCCCCCCTGAGCGCCCCCCTTTTCTTGAAGCTCTATCAGACCCATCAAGTGTTGTCCCATGAAAACCTTCTTTGGTTGGAAAAATTATTTTTCTTTCAATTCACTGCCAAAACTATAGTAACAAAAACAGAGATGAAAAAAACCTTATTTACCACTAAGATTAAGGTCTGCATGTTAAACATTATTCAAAGTATTTCACAAAGAGCTACATGAATGGTGGGGTGGGCACTCAAGAGATGGATGCCTCACACCGCCAAGAGCACAGACAGGCGGTCAGCTTTCTCTGGAAAAAACATACCAGTATTATGAAATGTGAACCCACTAAAATGCACAGCCAGTGCGGGGATGGTTTGCATCAGCAGACCCTGTGAACACCTAGGCTGTGACAAAAGCCCATTCTCACTTCCCCACCTGCTGTTCAGCGAGCCTCTTCTGGATCTCTTGATCATCACAGACATCATAAACCACAGGCTTAGAAAGCTCAGACTCGATCCGAGCCAACCAGGTGCGAAGGTTGCTCATGTTTTTGTCTAACTGCTGAATAAAAGCGAAGGTCTCCTTCAGCTTCTTCACCCTAAACATATTCGCAGCAAAGAAGAGGTGGAAAACAAAAGCACAATGTTTAGTGGTGAGAAGAATGCACCCATAAGCGTGTTGGAGGTTAAAAAGTAATCATCACTGGTTACTGATTTTATAGCAGGGACTAATGCTCACGTCACCAGACAAGAGTTTTTACAGAACATGTGACAATTTACAGAATTGCTGTTCTGGCTGATTTTCAAATGGACTAAGAGTTAATCTACCCATGCCAAGTATGAAGTCCTATCATTCTCAGGGTGGGATCCCCTGAGACCCAGAACATCTTTCTGGGGCTCCAGAGGAGAGAGGAGATGCCATTTCTTTCTTTCCAGGTTAAGATCACCACATGTGACTTGTCCAGTTTCTGTCTTGGGTATCACCAAGATCACAGCAGCCAGGGACCTTTCCTGATGGGTAAAGATGTTACACACCCGGCTCATTGGTGGTATCTGGCCTGAGATGCTTCTCACGGACCCTCTTCTTGAGCAAGTACAGAGCATGTGCCAAACCCCACCACGTCCAGCCTGAGGGGCTGGGGGTGCCGTACACATGGAACCAGCCCATCCTAGGGCAGCTGTCTCAGCCAAAAAGGGAGGGGTGGACACATCATCTACAAGCACAGTTCCAGCTCCATCTACCTGACCAATCTGCCTGGCTCAGCGTGGAGCGGATCTGAACTAAGACACATGGCGTCAGTATACACGGAGAGCTCCCGGGCATGCCAAAGTGCTGTCACGGGGAAATGATGCAGGGGCTGAGGAAAAATGATCTCCATATAGATCCTGAAAGAAAATGTGAAAATCCTCAAGCAGAGGGAGTGAAGGCTTGTTCTGGTGATCTGTGGGTTTTTTAGTTAATCCCAGACACTTGAAATAATGGCTACAATGGAAAATTCCTGCTTACCGATACTCATGTTACGAAGTGCTATCAGAACTGCATCCCACGGTACTGGAAAGAGAAACTGGGGCACTGACTCTAAGTCACAGGAAGCGCCCCACCTTCCCTGACAGCAGCACCTCTTCCTTGACTGCCTGTGAACGGCTTCCTGCTGCCCCCCTCACCCTCCTCCCAGCTTCTGGTTCTGTAGCCGAAATGTACAGCAAGTCTGATTCTCGCTCAAGCTCTTCCACAGTCCTCGCCTACCCCGACATGGCAGTTTAACGCCCTGACCTTTCTAGTTCAAGCGGTCAGTGGCCTCTCTGCCTCCAGCCCTGCACTCTGCAAAGCGGCTCCCCTCCCTTCTCCTGCAGCTTCTACCACTGTTCTCTCCGAGATCAGCTGGGGACCTCTCTCCCACGTGCTCCCGCAGCCCTGTGTCTGCACCCCTCGTTGACTGTGCCCATCTGGACACAGCCCACACCGGCCAGGCTGCATGGGGCTCCCTCCGCGTGCACAGTACCCCCAAGACCGCCTGGTGGCCGGGAGGTGTCGACAAGCATTTGCTGAATGAATAAACGTGTGTAATAATCCACTCCATGTGATTATTTAATAAAACCACAGGGCTGTGAGTGTTTATTATTTAAGTAAACCAGACAGTTGTGTGTATTTTTTATTTTTACTATTATCTTTTTGCACCCTACTATCAACCAAATCAACCTTGGAGAATGACTTCTAGCTCCAGCTCTATTTCCAATTAGCTTTATAATTTAGAGAAAATCCTTCTACCTCGGCCCCTCATCTCTAGCAGGCCTCTCGGGTCCCTCCAGCTTCAGGGAGGTGGTAGCACCTGGGCGACATTCAGGTCAGAGCTCTGGAGGTGAGCAGACCCAGGTCTAAGCCCCATTGTACCATCTATAAGCTGTGTACCCGGCAAGGAACCTCATGGTCCTGATTCCCAGTTTCCTTGTTAATCTTCAACTTATCCACCTTGTAGGGGGTTCTGAGACAGAAACAAGAGGATGCATGTAAAGCCTCTGGCATAAAGTAAGCACTCACTATAATACTAGTTCTCATTACTGCTGACTGGGATCACACGCTGCTACAATAATGCCTCATTTACACGGCATTGGCCCTCACACAGTCCTTTCATAAATATTTTATCCTCAGCAGTGCCATGAGGTAGGCAAGCTTGGAAGGAGGCCACAGAGCCTGGTGATGAAGAGCACACTCTCTGTGGTCAGGGTCTGGGTATGAATCCTGGCTCTATTTAATCTCATCTGTCAAACGGCGTCAACAGTGGTACCTTCCTTCACTGGGTGGCTGAGGGCAGAATGAGATATACATGCGTGAAAGGCATTTGGCACAGTGCCTGACAGAGATAAACGCCCAGAAATTGTGGTTGTAATGATTTTAAGATGGTATATTTTCCAAATTACATTCTTACTGCAAATATCACAAGAAGTTTCCTTCAAAGCCACAAGATGATTTATTAAAAAGGAAGTAACAGAATCCAGGGCCAGGCCTGGATGCAGCTGTAACCTAGATACTTCCTTTGTTCCCCTGGCTTTCAAGTTATACCCTCCTCACCCCAATGTCTTGTCACCCTGACTGCCCAGGGAACAGAAGGAACACTCCAGACAATGCCAGAGCAGCTGGGAACCCCAGGCCCCATGGGACAAAGTCTTGCACGCCGTTTGCAAGGGGCTACCCTCCTGGGAGGCTCTGGCTGGAGAAGCTCCGCCCTGAGAGCTTCCTGTAGGTGGGGAGAGGCGCTCAGGCCAGCAGCCTCTGCACAGCCCTCCTGCTTCCTGCTTGCCCATCCTTCCTCCTCTCTCCTCCCAGAATGGCAGCCCCCACTGCTTCATCCAGCGCCTGACCCTAGTGCATCATAAGGCTCTCAGCCTCTTTATTTTGAAAGAAGAGGGCTAGAATGCAACTTTTTAAATGAAGAGAGCTAACAAGTAATAAAATAACCTGGGTGCAAAAATACTGAGATGCAGTGATCCTGAATCCTGTTAATCCCGAGAGGTGAGGTGTGCAATAAGCAGAGGGGGGAGTATGGAGAAGGTGGCTTCCCCAGAACTACGGTACTCCAAGCCAGTGGCGTCCCAAATGTGGGGCTCAAGCCCACTGGTGTCCAAACCAATGGGGTGTGGGAAGAAAATATTAGACTTTCTATTATTATCCAATTCTTTTAAAATTTCTACATTGGGTATGCTTTAAAATTCACAAACTTTATTACTAAAGTGGAACATCTACTGAACACGCCGACATCTTTATGTGCCAGGCCTGTTGTGCTTTATATATAAGTCAGCAACTCATTTAATCCTTACAACGATGCTGTGAGATCAGTATAATAACATCCCCATTTACAGTGGAGAAAAGACAGCCTCTTCAATAAGTGGTGTTGGGAAAACTGGACAGGTACATGTAAAAGTATGAAATTAGAACACTCCCTAACACCATACACAAAAATAAACTCAAAATGGATTAAAGACCTAAATGTAAGGCCAGACACTATCAAACTCTTAGAGGAAAACATAGGCAGAACACTCTATGACATAAATCACAGCAAGATCCTTTTTGATCCAGCTCCTAGAGAAATGGAAATAAAAACAAAAATAAACAAATGGGACCTAATGAAACTTAAAAGCTTTTGCACAGCAAAGGAAACCATAAACAAGACCAAAAGACAACCCTCAGAATGGGAGAAAATATTTGCAAATGAAGCAATTGACAAAGGATTAATCTCCAAAATTTACAAGTAGCTCATGCAGCTCAATAACAAAAAAACAAACAACCCAATCCAAAAATGGGCAGAAGACTTAAATAGACATTTCTCCAAAGAAGATATACAGATTGCCAACAAACACATGAAAGAATGCTCAACATCATTAATCATTAGAGAAATACAAATCAAAACTACAATGAGGTACCACCTCATACCAGTCAGAATGGCCATCATCAAAAAATCTAGAAACAATAAATGCTGGAGAGGGTGTGGAGAAAAGGGAACCCTCTTGCACTGTTGGTGGGAATGTAAATTGATACAGCCACTATGGAGAACAGTATGGAGGTTCCTTAAAAAACTAAAAATAGAACTACCATACGACCCAGCAATCCCACTACTGGGCATATACCCTGAGAAAACCATAATTCAAAAAGAGTCATGTACCAAAATGTTCATTGCAGCTATATTTACAATAGCCAGGACATGGAAGCAACCTAAGTGTCCATCATCTGATGAATGGATAAAGAAGATGTGGCACATATATACAATGGAATATTACTCAGCCATAAAAAGAAACGAAATGGAGTTATTTGTAGTGAGGTGGATGGAGTTAGAGTCTGTCATACAGAGTGAAGTAAGTCAGAAAGAGAAAAACAAATACAGTATACTAACACATATATATGGAATCTAAGGAAAAAGGAAAAAAAAAAAAAAGGTCATGAAGAACCTAGTGGTAAGACGGGAATAAAGACAGAGACCTACTAGAGAATGGACTTGAGGATATGGGGAGGGGGAAGGGTAAGATGTGACAAAGTGAGAGAGTGGCATGGACATACATACACTACCAAACGTAAAATAGATAGCTAGTGGGAAGCAGCCGCATAGCACAGGGAGATCAGTTCTGTGCTTTGTGACGACCTAGAGGGGTGGGATAGGGAGGGTGGGAGGGAGGGAGATGCAAGAGGGAAGAGATATGGGAACATATGTATACGTATAACTGATTCACTTTGTTATAAAGCAGAAACTAACACACCATTGTAAAGCAATTATACTCCGATAAAGATGTTAAAAAAAAATAACATCCCTATTTGACTGATGAGGTAACTGAGGCAATGAGATTAAATAATTTACCATAGTAACATGGCCATTCAATGGCAGAGGAAGGATTCCAACCTGGGCAGTCTGGCCGGAGCTACTGTTCTTAAGCACTTTTCTTGTGGTATCCTATATAAACCTGCACATGATAATGGGCACATATGGGGGTGTGGGTACAGGATGGTTTCCAACGCTGTCAGGGAATATGATCAGGAGTCTAGACTCACGGCTCTAGGACACACTGGCGGGTAGGAGTCCATACAACAAGTGTGGCATTTTGGGTGCCCACTTTGCCCCTCCATGATTTCCTTTCAATAAACATTTAACCACTCACTTTGTCTTGGGTCCTGTGCAGATCCTGAGGATTTGAAGATAACTTATTCCCAGAGGTCATGATCTAATTTAGATCTAATTTAGACATTATAATATTATAGGAGGTGCTCAATAAATACCTTCTGAATGAGCAAGTGACACTCACACATCCCCTCAAATTTGTCTTTTTCATTAAAGAGGTGGTCATATTACATTTTAAAGGAAAGAGGTGACGATCAGAGCACCTCTGAGCCATCTTGCCGCAAACAATCTGCTGCCACACTATGAGCCACACATGCTCCTAGACGTTGGTTCCACATTGGACAAGTGAAGTACTTAGAAACAAGCATACACATCACACGCACACTTAGGGCAAAAAAAGAGGAAGGGAGGGTGGGAGGGAAAGAAAAGAAGCTACAAAACATTCATCCAGTCAGGACTTAACCTGCTTCTATGTCCCAACCTCCGACTGAAGGCGAAATATCCCCAAATGCACAGTGGCATAAATAAATGTTGTTCCTCAGATAATCATGTTACGACTTACTCTGGGAACCATCAGATGTACTGCTGAGTCTATATCGATTGTGCAGACACTAATCTAATTACCTAATCAACACCTTTGCCAGGTCAGGAAGTACACATCATTTGCCAACCCAGGCAACCGACCTCCTAGTTAGGCCTTGTTATTAATATTGCTCTTGGAAAATTTTAAATCTCGAGTTAATATTGGGAACAAGGAAATCCATTCAGAAACCAGACTGTTGGCACAGGGAAGCAAGCACAATTCTGCATTACATCAATCACCCAGGCCGCTTAAGTAGCTCACCATCTCTGTACTGGCCCGTGCTTCACCCAGGTATGCTTGACTAATACTAATCACACATATATTGCAACAAATCATATTTCTCCAGAAAAAATAAGCATGATTCCCTGAGCTGAATTCCAGTTCTGAGGACTGGAAAACCAAGATATTTAGGCACAAAGAGGAAGTTTTTCACCTGTATGGACTATTGAAAGACCCGAATAAAACGAAAACATTTTTATATGATACCAAACAAAATAAGGAGTTTGACAAAGAGTATACAAATTAGAAGTTCTTTTGTGGGGCTTGTGGGTAGAAATGCAGAAAATAATCAAGGTGAATAAAGTTTATAATTTATCTTCATCTAGCGATGGATGGGAATTTAATACTTATGAACCCTCTTCCCTCTCCAAAACAAAAATCAAGCCAGGTTAATATCACTTCATGACTCAGGCCTAAGTCTTACAATGTGTGAGGGAGGCTTTAAATATCAAATTCATGTATATGGAAGAGTTTACATTTCATTCCTATTCTCTCCATGCTAAAGGGTCTACAGTTAAATTATTAAGGCCCTGCACCAGCGTAAGTTAAAAAAAATTCCCATGCCCATGTGGACAGCATAACTTAAAAAGGAAAACTGAGATGGTAGGGTATCTGCATTTGTACTGAAACAGATACTCAGACCTGTGGGCAGCTGTCAGTTGCTAAAAACATTGTGCAAATTCTGCACAATTGCATCTTTGTAAATGACTAAACATCTTTGTAGTAAGACAATCAATTACTCCACGATCTCGAAGCCCTGATTTGAGGGCACGGACATTACAATACATTTGAGCTAATCGCCTCTTTGAAGCATTTATGTCGCCAGAGGACTTCCATTTTCCACACAGCATAATCACTTCTCTCCCCTGCTTGTCAAAGGCTGGCTGCAGACACCACACGCATGCTGACACTGGGAAAGAACCCATCCCCCGATGGCCGAGCACACACACTCCGCAGCCTCCATCTCATCGGTAATTTCTATTGTAACCAACATGAGAACACGAGAAAACGAGACACACAGGGACAGCAGCTGCCGCTCCCAGATGTAGGACTGATCACCAAAATGGCACTTACTGTTGATGAGAAACAAATCATTCCTTAGGTTGAGCGAAACCTCCAAGTTCCCGGCTGCACCTCCACCTCCCAGGGACGAGGCGGCCCCTCCCCCGCCCAGCGGCCTCTCCATTCACTGGTTCAGCATCTTGCACAGGCCGCCCTCCCGCAGGCTCCCGCGGGCACGGCTCGCTCGCCGCTACAGAGCAGCGCCGGTAGGCAGGGAAGAGACCTGCTTCTCCGCTAACTGCAATTTTTAATCTCAGTTTTCTTCCTTCCAATAAACAAATATCTCTAGCCCTTGCCTCTCTTACACACACACAGTCTTTGTTCTGACGCTACAGGATTGCAAGGCTGGGGGAAGAAAGTCCCAGTGTTATCTTGGCTATGGGTTATTTATGAAGTGCTATAAACGCAGGGAAGAAACATGTAAGATTTGGGGCACAGAAACGAGGATTTCTGTTCTCATCAAATTAAATGTCTCTGTTTCAGGTTTAAAAGCAATGGGGAAATCTGAAGCCCCGAGTCCAACAGGAATGGCTTCCTCCTAAAGAAGAAATTTCCCCAGGAGGTTTTCTGCCCTGCCTTTTCAGTCCTGTGCATCCTAGCTTGGGAGGAGCAGAGAGTTTTTTTAGTCCATTTCTTTGCTTTTTTGCAATAATAATAATAATAATAATTCTATCTTGTAGTACAAATGGAGTTCAACACTTTGCAGAGGAAGAAATTTTACAGTTTTCCTTGCTAGTCCCTCCTAGGTTTTACCATAATTTGAGTATCTGAAAATTCCTCCACGTCCCTATCCGTGCTTCTCTACATGACCCTGAGTGGCTCTGCTTAGTGAAGCACCCTTGGTTTGTGTCCAAGCCCCTTTCAGGCTCAGTCTCAGCCTTATTTGGAGACTCAATGATATCAATAATTTCTCATGGGTCCCCAAAGCCCAACATTTAGCCATTATTACATCCCCACCTTGAAACACACCAAGCACATTCTAGACCAGTGAAATTAGGAATACAGATGTGGAAATAGTTCTCCCCAAAGGCAGCATCTAACTTGCGTCCACATGCTTGGCTGTCCCTGGTGCTACCCCAAGGCTCAATACGCTGGACCTGCCTGATGCCAGACACCAGGCTCCTGACTGCTCACTGACCCTGTGATGGCTGCTATCTGCTTGGAGAAGCTCCCCGACCCTCAGGAAGGCATTTCTGCAGGGCCCGGGAGCAGGAGCCACCTGCTCCAGAGGTGGAACGATGGGACTTGTGACGGGAAGGAAAAAGGAAAGTGGGGAGGCCGACCTCACATCTGGCTCTCCCTGTGCCACAAATCTCTAAGTCCTTGCAGTCCCACTGGGTCAGGCAACCTGCTAAGACCAGAGCAAGTCAACTTCATGACTAGCAGCATTGTTTGGTCTTCCAAAGTAACCTTGAGAAAATACAGATAAAAGGAAAGCACTGAAAAACGTATCGGCTTAAAAAGGCACACATCTCTCTGCCCATTCTTCAAGGGATGGAAAAACAATCTTAACACACAGTTGCCATGGTAATAACTGCTGAGCTTAAATGACAACATTTTAATTGCTACTATTATAAAGCAGGTGGGCTTTTCAGGTTGGTAGATAAAATGTGAAAATTATGCTTAGTTAAAAAGTTTTTTCATGGACTTGATCTTTCTGATAGCAAGAGAGCTATCTAGTCTAAATAGGAAGGGACCATAAGGTAGTACATCTGAGTGCGTCCCTCCTTCGTAACACTGGCTTAAGGATGCCACGTCTATTAAATGATGCTACCACCAAAGAGAAATTAGGAGAAAGGTAACAACATTCATGACATTTTTTAAGAAGAAAAAAAAGAGTTCCTGTGTTCCTTTTTCCATAATGAACATTTAGTACATACAGATTAAAAGAAAAGTAAAATCACCGATGATGCCAACACCAACAGATATGTCTTTCCACTCAGTTGTCTCATCTCTTTTAGGCACTGAAAGCTTTGACCAGATCATCCTCACAAGCTGCTAGAAAGAGTCTTTAAAAAGAGCCCCCCAAAAAAAAAAAAAAAAAAAAAAAAAAAAAAAAAAAAAAAAAAAAGAGCCCCCCAACCCCATGTCTCTGAAGAGGCCCCGCCAAGATGAACCACCAGACAGTCACTCACTGAGGACACAGGGCCCCTGCTTCACGGGGCAAGGTGAAGGCTTTGATTAATGAAATGGGGAGGGGGTTCTGGGAAACAAAAGGAGATGAATCTTTAAGGAGTTCAACTCCTGGGATTTTGAAATCAAAGGTACGTATAAGTGAGGTTATGTGTCGAGCTGAGGCTTTCTTTGGCATCAGTCCTGTTGATGGCCGGGGACCCTCTTTTCAGAGCTATAGTCTGTGCTGGCTGAAGCAGGTCAACTTTGCATCCTTTGGTCCATCACCCAACATTCTGTGCCTAAGCTGTTCTTATTAATAGGTAACCTAGCTGCCTCCAAAACACGGATCACACGTATCGGTCATTCTGAAAAACGACTTCTGTACTTTAGTCATCTCTCCTGCATTCAGGTTTTGCTGGGTCACTTTTCAAAGATATTATCTAAGAAAACATGGGCAAGAGGAGGAGGCAACAGTTACAATTTAAAAAAAAGTTAATTCTCCCAAAAAACAGGGGATATATGTGTATGTACGGCTGATTCATTTTGCTGTACAGGAGAAACAAATACAACATTGTAAAGCAACTATACTCTCAATAAAAATTAATTAAAAAATAAAGTTAACATAGGAAACGGCCTTTAAAAAAAGTTAACTCTTCATTTAATCTGTCAATAAACACAGTAGGATATAATTAATATTTGTCACCAAATCAGATTGGGTTCTATAATAATCACACCATTCACCAAAAAATATGTAGTGCTTCAAATGGCCTTTCTGTGGAAGAAATTAATAGCATGTTTTATAAGAGTTCAGATGTCACAAATGCAAGAAGCTGCCCAAGGGCCCATGAGGAATGCTAAAAGCTCCTGCGGCATTTCTGATGGAGAGCCAGTTCTGTGCATTTTAGTGCCCATATCAGGGCCTCATGTGACCTTATGTGAGGAAATCAGCATTAAGACTGACTTAGGCACCCCAGTCCCCTTGATCATCTGGTTATTTCAGGAGATGTGTCCTTTAGATTCTTTAAGGATTTTACAGAAGCTGAAAAACACTTTACAAGCAGAGGAAAAACAGTGGTTTGGGTCTAAGCACCCTCCCTCTCCTCCCCTATCACACAGCTATACTGCACTGCACCGGAGGCTGGCACGCGTGTGTATGGACAGACCCATCGTTGTCCTGGTACTTTTTCTTCCAGTATCTTGTCCATAGTTTATCAACAAGGAGACAGGCTTACAGAGGTTGCAAGACTTGGTTACCGTAAGTGGCAAGTCCACTGTGTCACCTCACTCTGCTGCTTGCCCTAGCACTACTGGCAACACCTGGGCACTTCGTAGAAATGCACATTCTTGGCCCTACCCAGTCCTACGGAATCAGAAGCTCTGGAGGTGAGGTCCAGCCATCCATGTTCTCAGGAGCCCTCCAGGGATTCTGATGAATGTTTAAGTTTGAGAACCACTGCTCTAGAGTAAACAGTAAAGTCTGTATTGAGTACTAGATTTTAGAAAAATTCTGATAAACCACATTTTCAAAATTAATTAATTAATTAATTAATTTTTGGCTGCGTTGGGTCTTTGTTGCTGTGCGCGGGCTTTCTCTAGTTGCGGCGAGCAGGGGCTACTCTTGGTTGCGGTGCACGGGCTTCTCATTGCAGTGGCTTCTCTTGTTGTGGAGCACGGGCTCTAGGTGCACGGGCTTCACTAGTTGCAGCACCTGGGCTCAGTAGTTGTGGCTCGCGTGCTCTAGAGCGCAGGCTCAGCAGTTGTGGCTCGCAGGCATCCATAGTTGTGGCTCGCGGGCTTAGTTGTGCCGCGGCATGTGGGATCTTCCTGGACCAGGGCTCAAACCCGTGTCCCCTGCATTAGCAGGCGGATTCTTAACCACTGCGCCACCAGGGAAGACCGAAACCACCTTTAAAAGTCTCAAAGGAGCCAAGTGCTCTTCTGATGCATGGTGCAGGGGGACAGAAAGACCTTGGCTCTGTGCCACCATGTGTAGAATTGCTTCTGCCCTTGGCTCAGTTATTTACCCTCTCTGAGCTGCGGCATCCTTCTCTGTAAAATGGAGAACACTGACCTTGCAGGGTTGTTGCAAGGAGGAAATGAAATAATATATATGAGCCTGGCCCTTAAAACAATAAACACTGGGTTCTTCCCCTATCCACCAAATAACGGAGCCCACTACCTGAAATGATCAGTAAATTTAATGTGCATTTAAGTAACCTTGTCCTCCATGTCTTATCAATTCTTTTGAAATTTACCTCTATTCTGCTGAGAATGAACCCAAAACAACAGGTCTTTTTTCATTTTTTTTTCGAGTGAATTAAACCTGATTTATTGAGGTCTTCAACTTCTGATCACCATCCCCAACTTTTAAGTTAAAGGCTTGTAGTTAAAATCTTGAAGTCATGAAGCTGCATACCTGCTTCATAACTTCAAGATTGGTCTCCCTCCCAATCTTCCCTCTTGTTAACAACAGGTGCTGTGCCCTGCCACAGGAATGAAGCAGCAGAACACTGTGAGCAGGACAGGGACGGTTAAATGGTGTCCAGAATTCTCTGGGCAAATGAGGCCATTAGTATACCCTGCAGGGCTGCAGGTTCTGATCAGCATGGTTCAAATTGTGCAGCCTGCGCTCTTCTGTTTTTCTGATGGCCATGCAATGAGTGTCAGCAATCAGACAAGGAGCTGATTCTATGTGAGGCCAATTTATGGCAGGTTCAAGCTTGCTGCCTCAACCCACAGATTCACCTAAAGCGTAAAGTCAACTAAGAGTTTCCTAGACTATCAGTCATCTGTCTCACCCTGGCCTTTGCTTTAAGGTAAAACAAGTTATTCCTTCCCTAGTCCTTCAGTTTTGAAGGGATTAGGTTTTCAATATGTCCTACTCATTTCAATGTAACAAGCCACAAGGGTCTGGGTTAGCAGGGAGGTAACACAACTGTTTGAGTAGAAATCCTGGTTGCCTCATGTGCTGACTATGTAACCACGGGCAAGTTACTTAACTTCAGTGCCTCAGTTTCCTCATCTGTAAAATGGGATAATGGTATCTTTCAGAATTATAGTCAAGATTAAGTGAAATCATACATAAAAAGCACATTATTAAGATTATAGCCAGCAGCCAAGATATTTGTTATTATTTCAACTCCTTATTTTGCCAATTGCTCCTTCCAAAGAGACCATTGAAATTTCACCTGCTGTTTTTTTCTCTTTCCCACCAAGGAACTGGCTGAAGACAGGCAGTTAGAGAGGAGGGAGGAAAGCAAGCAGCCTGTTAAACTCTGAAGTGTTAGAACCAAAGCACGAATGAGTAAGAATGAATCATCACTCTAGCCCTCAGGAAGCAGAACCTAGGTCCTGCTCCTGAATGATCTAAGAACAGGTATCATGTCCTCATACTCTTGATTAGTGCCAGGTGCCCAAGAAGACTTTGGAGATAAAGACAATGACGACAAAGACATACCAGACACAATTTACCCAACAGAAATGATGACAGTCCTGGAACATTCATTCATTTCAACAAATATCTGACGCAATGTTCTAAGCGCTGGAAATAAGATAGTCAAAGACATTGTTCTCATGGAAGAAAGACCTCTCACGATTAGATCTAAGCGAGGGAATCCCCTTCCATTCAAAAAACATGTTACTTAGTCTCAAAGTCTTCTTAGGGAAAGACAATGATAATAACCATTCAATAAATACTGGCTCCCACATGCTGGTCCCAGGCCAAATGCGAGACATGTGTCATTCATCCCCACAGTGGCCTCTGATGTAATCAGTGCTGTGAGACACATTTTGCAGATTTAGAAGCTGAGGCTTAGAAAGGTTAAATCACTACAAGTTTCCATGGTAAGTGGAAGTCAGGTAAAGTCAGGACTGGCTCAAAATCTGTGCTCTTAATCCTTGCTTGGGTTACCATCATGGATTTCCATAGATTTTTTTTTTTTCCCCCAACTGGCAGTAGACAGAAGTTGAATTCAGCCCAGCTTATGCTGCCAGCCAAATCACCCTATTATTTATCTTCGACAGACCCTCCCTTCTAAAAAAACTGTGAAAGACTCAAACTTTAGTTAGGAGGACAAGTCTTCAGTTGAGATTTAAGCTCTTCTAAGACTTAGCCCCAACCTACCGTTCTCAAAGCTTCATCTCCTGCACTTGAGCCAATGGAGCTTCTTATAATTTCCTGAACAGTTCCTACTCTGCACTACCCTGTACCTTTTTGCTCACAGCATATGTTTCTCCCCCTTCTGCCACCAGTAGAGCTGGAATCCCAACCCCTTATTCAGGACCATCTGGGAACACTGCTCTTCTATCAGGCTCCTCCCAATCCCCACCCCAACTCTAGGAAGATGAGATTTGAGCTCTCAGACCACTTGGCTTTACACCTGCCCGCATGTCTGCTTCCATTAATGTAACTGACTCATCTTACTTCCTGGTCTGTAATTCTCATAGCACTTAGCCTGGTGCATCTGCTGATTGAACTAGGTTCATTTATGGTTTACAGTAAACAATGAGGTAAAGGAAATGCCGAATTATTAAGAGTATTTTATTTTCAGTACTCCCCGGTTCTTCATTTACTTTGCAGGATTCTCCTGTATAGTCCACGTTATATACGTGTTCAAAATTTCCAAGCACTCTGTTATGTAAAAGACTCGCTCGGCCAGTGGAAACAAAGCTGCATGAACGGCCCCAAAGCCAAGTGACTGCTCTCTGTGTGCCAGGTTACAACTGAAAAATACTTTGGTCAGGGTCTGTCTTTGGGCAGAGAATTTGAAGACGGAAGACATTTAAAAGTCTGAATGGCACTGTCATCGTTATTTTGTGAGGGGAGATGAAATGATCAGCCTTGTTTCTGACAAGCACTGGATAGCCTTGATTTATAGTCACAGCTGTGCCTCCTTAGTCCACACCTTAGGACCAGATGCCCACTGGGAACCTGGCACACCCGGCAAGCCTGCAGAGAAGCCCTGCCTTGACTGAGTGTGCCCAGCCCCCGTGGTGGTGGTGATGGGGGCATGGGGGGCAGTTGGGGACCTCCAGAAGCAGCACCTAGAAATCAGGCCTATGCCCTGACCTACCTGCACTTGTCACATACAAGCAGGAGCAGGCAGGCATGATTTCATCTGGGGGACACGCGAGCCCTAAGGCAGTGTGAGAATTGCTAAATAACACCTCCTCAAGGACCAACTCTCATTTAAACCTAGTCTAAGTCATGTGAAGTTTTAAGCTAAAGAAAAAAAAATTGAAGTGAGGTATACTAAAATATAATCTTCCTATAATGTTGAAATAAGAATTTCCATTTTTACCAAGCTTTTTGCCTTTATCTGTAAGTTTATAAAACTGCTGGGTTACCTTAGAGGAAGATGGGGCTCAGTTTCTAGATCTGTGAAGTAACCACTGTACCTAGGGAGTAGGAATCCATTTTTAGGCCATTTCTTACCTTGATCCAATGACATCAAAAAGATGTTGCCAACGGTCGTTAATTTTGTTGAGCTTGTCATCGATCTCAGCTGCTCTTGTCTTGTTGCTGGCCTTGATCAACCGGTCGCCCATTTGTTTTAACTGTAACTTGTTTTCACTAAACAAATTTATTTCTTCCATGCAGTCCTGGCATAGGGCACCAAAACACAAAGCCGGAATCACTACCGAAAATTCACTTCTTTGCCAGCTACAAACACACAGTTGTGCCTCTTGAAATTTCTTAAAAAATAAAAACACTTCTCACACTTGTTAATGCAACTCTTCGGAGAGCAGCTAAAAAGTCAAACAATGCCCATTCAGCACATGTGTGATATATAAGGGGGTAGTTACTTTCTTAATTCAAAAGCCCTGGTTTCCCTCAGAGTTCTTCTAACCCAAGCTACTTGGGAGTGGAGGACTACTGAGTCTAACTAAATTAGCCTAATATATCAGCAAGAGTTTTCCTGAGGGCTAACTGAGCAGCATTTGGGGTGACCGTGGCCAGAAGGCTCTTTCTTCCTTTCCCTGTGGGAATCAGTGACCTTTTCAAAATTATGAGCCCCACTGCTGTTGGTCTTTCTCCTTTGGCCAGGGGAGCTCCTTAACAACACAACTAGAGAAACCGTAACTCACCTGGGATGTGAACTGAAGCTTAAGGGGACACGAGCCCCTTGTCTGGCCAGACTTCCTAACCAAGAGAAAGCAACCCCCCCCAGTACACAGCACCATGCCCACCTTTCCCATCTCATTGGAAACGGGCCTACGACATGATACAGCTCTGAGCCTAGGAGTGAGGAAGGCAGAGGATACCGTGGTGGTCATAACCGTACCCATCTGGGGACTCCTGCTTACCTTCTGAAGCTTTTCAATCATTTCTTCAATACTAATATCTGCTGTCTGGAGAACTTTGTTTTCCATCTGCACCAGCCATGCACACAACTCTTTATTTTTTTCATTGAACACAATCCACGAATTGAGTCTGTCTTCTATCTCCTGTTTGCGTATAGCCACCTGGAAGTGAAAATGCATTTGGCAGCTGAGTATAGGCAGGAAGGAAGGAAGGAAGGAAGGAGTTTCTCTTCCCTTCTCCCCATCAAAAGGACTATGAATTTCATTCATTTTAATCAGAGGTCCTATAGACTTAAATTATTATGTTTTTGCCTTTTAAAGACCTAGGGTTTAATTTCAACAGAAGTTCCTTACACCTTTGATAAATGCCATAAAAAGCAACAACAACGACAGTAACAACAGAAGACTGAACCTGAAGTGTAACTGACCAAAAGGTTTTAGTATTATCCAATATATATCTATTATTACTGAGGTATATTAAAAGAAACATGAAGGTTAGATGAGTACATTTTAAGCATCACCCAAATTTCTTCTGTTCCTTATTCTTTCAGTATACATTTATTTACTGCTTGCTACATGCTAACTTATAACTTTATGACCCCAATCCTTTCTTTTTTAAAAATGATCAAGTCCTTATTCTTACTTAAGGCCAACGTCCTGCCTATTTAATTTAAAAACTACCATCTTGATCACAAATCTAACATTTGTAATGCAAATGGATCATGAAAATTAAAGTCATTTAAATGTCTTACTGGTAATTTCAAAAACAAAGCAAAATAAAATAAAACAATGAGCATCACTCATTTAATCCACCTTCCCAATATGCACTACGGCTTTGGACGGAAACCATGGAAATGGAATCAAATACTGGTCTGCAGTGAGCAGGGTGATTCCCCAAATACCCAATGCTCCGTTACGCATAAGCTAACATCAGCAAAGGCTCTTCCTCCTTACACGGTTCAACTTTATTACTTAAATAAATACAAATTTAAAGAATGCAAATCAGCCTCTCCAAATGTACAAAAGTATTCCCAGGTCTCAGAAATCTTTAGAATTTTAGAGATAAAAGGGGTAGCTAAGAGTTCTTTCGGTTAACTTTTAACATCCCACTTTATAAATGGGGAAACCAAGGTTGAACTCCTGGAGATTTTTTTGCTACGTACAAAAAACAAAACAAAAACAACCCTCTGCTCTTTTCAGAGTGAGGCAAAAATATCTAATGCTTGTACATCCACCCACCAGATGTGTTAAGAAGGCTCAAAAAACTATTCCTAAAACACCAAGTTTTGTGTTTCTGTTTTTCAGAGCATCTATTTATCTCAGCTTTTTAAAAGCCTGGCATTTTGCACAGCATCATTCTGATTGGCTTCATAATGGTAACAATTAGGAACATCTGGGTTCCAGTCTGCTTTTTCCTTAACTTTTAGAATACCTTTCACATAGTCTAAATATTTTCTTTTATATAAAATTTGAATAAAAATTCTAAAAGGACGTTTAAAATTATGGGTATATGGTGAATATTAAATACTAAAACAAAGAAGGAAAACATTTTAATTTTATTAAAATGCATTCAAAACTGTGAACTTCAACTTTTAAGTACATCTCTTCTTAATTCACAAAAATGAGATTAAGGACTTTACTTCTCTTAGAATTAAATTGTTCTTAAAACAAAGATCTATTTGAACCCTTTAATTCCATCTTGATCCTGTCACCTTAACCACAATCCAGTTCTTAAATCAGTAGAAGTGATCTGCTGAGATACTAAGTGTAGCAGCTGATCATTTCTTTCAGAGTTTTCAAAGCCAGCTACTTGAAATAAACACTGGATTGCATGCGAATGCAGAGTTCTCAGATATAATGACCCCAAGCCTGGCACTAAGTACATCTCCCACTGTTTGTTGGGCCCAGAACAGATACTGCAGAGATACTGCTCTTAAGGCCAGCCGAGACCTCTTTGCTGAAGTCCTGATTCTAAGACAACGACTGGTACTTGTCGTCCATACAAGACAGAGGGCAGAGTGCGCGCAGCTGCTCAAGATGGCAATCCTCCCCTCCCCCACCACTTAAGGTGATTTTTAAAAAAGCTCATTAAAAGTGTGCAAAGTTCCAGCATTGAGAGCTGGAGAAACAAAGGGTCAAATCTGTTAAACAATGTTGCTGCCTTCTAAAGGAGCAGCGGCTGGCCTGGGCTCCAATTGAAAAGGGCCTCCCGGTTCAATGAAATTAAGCTTCTTTCTACTTTGTCTGGCCTTCGGAGACATTTCAATAAACTTCAGAACAGCCGTGCCCTGCAGTTAACTGACTTACTCTTAAGCAGAGGTCCTCCCATTGTCTGTGCAAATGCTCTATTTGCTCTTTCAAAACCATTACGTCCTCCACAAGAATGTGCTGGGTTAGGTCGGTCTTCATAGTGTGAAGTTCTTTCAAGTTCTGAGTCCAGTTAGCCAAAGACTTCTCTAGTTCCTGCATTTAAACACAAGAAAGAAAGAAAGAGAAATAAAGAAAGAAAGAAAAAAAACCTCTTCAACTCAAGCTGCTGTTGTTTCCAAACCTGTAGGCTAATACTTTGATTGGACTCTGGGGGAGGGGAGGCCAGGAAAGGGGGCGGGACCTTCTGAATGAGAAACAGCCCAGGGCCAGCGTCTGCAGCTGTGGTTGGCCAATTCCTCACCACCTATTTTCTCAAAAGAAAACTTAGTTTCTACCTTTATTTTCACTTCCTCAGGTATTTCAGACTTTTATATACTTAGTTCTATGTTAAACTCAAGTAGGTCTTTACCTTTATTTTGAGGAAAGTATTTTTGGAGTCTAGCAACAATCTGTCACATACACACTCACTTTTAATCCTGAAACTGTGTTACAGAACGTTGTATAAAATGTGATTTCCCATTTTTTAAAACACCTTAAGAAATGCATTGTTGCTATGTGGCAATCATATTAACAGCTTCTGTTCAAAGGGAATTCTTCTGGTTAACTTTCAAAAAGAATGAATATAAGTGAAGAAAAAAAAAATGTTCCCTAATAATTGCCAGAGATGGGTTAGCAGAAAATATCCTCTGGCCCTGGAAACACTTATTTTTTTAAAAATTAAGTATTGGTCAAATTAAAACATCTTTGAATTCCAGGACTTAATCAAGATAATCACTTTCACAAGAGAGAAGGTAAAATGAAACAGCCCAAACACTCAAGAGATCTCCAGATTTTTATTGTGCTTCCAATTCTTTCTATTTTGGCACATTTTAAGGATCTCTATTCATACCTGTCTATTGAAATCTGAAAGAAGAGAGTATTTCATTTACAACAGAAATCAGTGTGATTTCTGATTAATCAGTTAACTCCGATTGCTTTTCAGAGTTCTAAAAGCTACACTGGCATGATTTCATAACTTGCCAACAAGGATTTACATTTAATAAGATGGTTTGGAGGATTCTTTTTAAAGGTTGCATGGAGATTCAGAAATAGCACCTTTATCAGAGGAGAAACCATCACTTTAAATTTTTGTTTCCTACTTTTAGCCTCATGATTCTAGTAAAGAGGATGAGAGCAGATTCTGTAGTGGAACACTTTTACCAGCTTCATAACATAAAGGGGGCAAGTCACACGCAGAGGCTGACCACTCACTGACTCTACAGACCAGAAGGCTGCTGAACTTCATACAGCGTTTCCTGCTCAGAAGTGTGGGCTCAGATGCCTGCACAGAGGGAGGCGTCTGTAAGTTATCCGCCGCTGGGTTTAAATCCATTTTGGTTTGGATACTCGGTTTCCTCCCACAATTGAAAGGATAATTAACAGGTGTAGAACTTTCGAATATGGACGTTTTATGATTCTTAATAAATACTGCCAACTTGTGTCCTCAAAGGAATGACTATATTTTTCCACATCCTGTTTGGTGTCGAGTTTTATGTATTTGGGGGGCAAGTTTAATATGTGTAATGACTCCTAGTTATTGTTTAAATTTGTTGTTCTTTAGTTACTAGCCTGAAATGCTACCCAGTCCTTCACCCTGATGCTTCCCCAGATATATTTAGTTAATTCCTACCGACACTTTCAGATCTCAGACCAGGTAATTCCTCAAAGAAGTCTTCTCTGAGTCATCGGATGAGACTGGGACCCTTGTTTTGTGCTCTCACAGCCCCCTGTCCTTTTCCCCTCTAACACTCACCATGCTTACAGTTATTCACACATATATATATGCACGCATACAGTGGGACTCTGGTTAACGTCTTTCTCTCGAGTAGCCTAGACTATCGGCTCCCCACTGGCTGGGGCCATGACAACATTGCTCACCAATGCATCGCCCACCAAGCACCTACCAAGAGGCCTGGTGTATAGTAAGTCCTCAAATATCAAAATGTATGATTGAAAGGAAAGAATTTGGCAGTATGTATCAAGCGCTTTAATATGTTCATAAATATTCAGTGAAAAAGCAAGGAATGAAACAATATATGGAGTGAGGTCTACTGTGGAAGTCTATTAAGGTTGACGTTCACTTATTTCTATAAACATTTCAAAAACTGTGCTTCTGTTTTTAAATTAAAATACTCCAGATTTGCTACCGAACTAATTGCAAAAGAGAACATGCCAGTCAGATAAGTTTCCCTTTCTTAACTTAACTAGATAAATTTTCTACATTGCAAAAGTACCTGTAAAATTCCAATTGTCCATATGACACGTGATTTAAAACTTGACTACATAAAGTGGTGTGTTGCACAGGCTTTGACTGGACTCTAACACAGCACAACAGCATTTAAGTCTTTGCCTGTGGACTCAGTTACTATTGGGATTGTCAAGTCCCATTTCTCTACACTACCATTTGGGTAAAAAGAGGATCAAAAATGAATGTGTATATATATAAATATTGGTCTGCATATGCATAGAATATCTTTGGAAGAATACACAACAAATTGGTAACACGGCTTCCGTGGAGACAAACTGATGGGAGAAAAATTTTTCATGTGTACCTTTTGAATTTTGAACCATGTGACCATATTACTTATTCAAAAATTATTTTATGAAGAGGTATAAACCTCCTGTTATAAAATAAATAAGCCATGGGGATATAACATACAGCATAAGGAATATGGTCAATAATATTGTAATAACTTTCTATGGGGACAGACGGTTACTAGACTTATCATGGTGATCATTTCATAATGTATGCAAATGTCAAATCACTATGTAGTACACCTGAAACTAGCATAATATTGTATATCAACTATATTTCAGTAAACAATTATTTAAGAAAATAAAACTGTTCTAAGGGCCCAATCATTTGACAAGTTTTATGAACATAGATGCCCACTATAGCGATAGCAGTTTTCATAATACTGAAAGTTAGTATATAAAACATATAAAGGAATCACACACGCATTTCTTTATAAACATATAAAGAAATCATATATGTGCAGACACATATAAACATGTAAAGCAATTTTTCCATACATCAACTTGGCTGTGATGGGAATGTAATTTCCTAAGGAGGAAAGTAAAGGTCACACTGGTCGAATGGTTAGGTATCTACCCAAGTGACTGAGGGATGTTAAACACTGTTCTAGACAGGCTTCAGGTTACTTGGGATCTTTTTGGAATAGGGTCACAGGTTGAATGAACTCAATGCTCTTGGCCTATCTCCCCAGTTCTTTCCACTGAGAAATAGAATGCTGAGGCTATGGAAGTTGAAAAGATCCCAGTGGAAACTGAGATGTGTCCTACTTGGGAAAAATTATGCCTCCTCATGGGTTTATGGTTCACATTCTGCACAAGTTTCTGGACTTGATGGAAGGAAACTCTATGTGTCAACTCAGAGAAGGACTCCAAATCCTCTCATCTGTTACTGAAGTCTAGATCAGTAGACTGATCTAGTAAACTTTGAAAATCAGGGACAGACAGGAACCTTCTTAACCTAATAAAGGCATCTACTAACACATCACCACCAAAAATCGCACTTCATGGTGAAATGATAGAATCATTCTCTTTAAAATCAGGACTGACACATAGGGGCCAGTTATCAATGCTTTTAACAACACTGCTCTGGAGGTACTGACCAGTGTAGACAGAACAGAACAAAAGTATAAGAATTAAAAGGAAGAGACAAAAAAAGTCATTATTCATCAATGGTGATTGTGTTCACAGACCCCCAAAAGAATAGATAGACAATTTATCGAAATTAACAAGAGTTTAGCAAGATGGTTGAATATAATATCAATGTACAAAAATTAGTTACATTTCTAGACATCAGTAATAAACAGAAAGTATAATTAGAAAAAGGCAGTATTTTCAATAGCTTCAAAAGTAACACACCAAGAAATAAATCTAACAAAAGATGTGCAATACTACATAAAGTTATAAAACACTAAACATGAATAAAAGGAGAAATATGCCATATTCAGAAACAGGAGTACTCAATGTCAAAAAGATGTTAATTTCCTCCAAATTATTCTATAGATTCAACACAGTTCCATTAAAACTCTTATCAGGATTTCTTATAGTTTGACAAACTGCTTCTAAAGCTGTGGGAGATCAAAGAACCAAGGATATCCACACTCGAGTGGGAGAATGAGGGATGGGTACCTCACACCTGAAATGAAGATCTGTTCCAATAAAACACAGTATGCAGGATAATTTGGTATAAAAGCTGAGATAAGCAGACCAATGGAATAGAGCAGAGAACCAAGAATCAAACCATGCATAATCGGAAACCTGATATTGGGCACTGGACTAATCAGTAAACAGGCACCTGGATAATGGTCATCCGTATGAATAAAACAAAAATCGGCTCTTCAAAACATATGCAAAAATCAGTTCTTCACTGAATAAAGGTGTAAACGTAAAAAGCAAAATTTGAAAATTTTCAGAAGGAAACGTAGGAGTATATCTTTATGACTTAAGTATAGAGTAATGGTGCTGCTTATATAAAGTTTAAAAACAGAAGTAGTACTTCTACATTCCACTGAGATCTACATACACATGTAGTAAAATGATAAAGAAATGCATAAGAATGATAGGACACCAAATTCAGGGATGTGGATTCCTCTGGGGAGGGGAAGTACATTAGAGATCATACAGGGCATTTGAACTGTATTTGTAATGTTTTATTTTTCTGCTGGCTGATGGTTTCATGGTAGTTGTCATATTATTTGTTGTTAGAATTTTTTTGCACATTAGAAATTTTTACAATGAAGAAAAAAGGTTCAGGAAGGAGGTCACTAATTTCCAGCACAGCTTGAAGTATGAGACTACTCAATTCTTCCTAATTTTTTTCAATTTGACCCCTGAAGTCACTGAAGGAAGAAAAAAAAATTTTTTTAAACCTTATTCCATTAGGCTATTGATGTCTTTCCAACATCAAACCTGCAGAAAGGGAAGAGATGTAGGGAGTTCCTGACCTCGGAATTTAACTGGTCCACATTCCTATCAGTAAGTTTGCCTTGTCTTCTGCTAAGTCCTAACATACCCAGGAATTTTTGCTAGTGTGGTATCCATTAGGCAGAATATAGTTTGGAAGGTATTACAAAAACTGTTATATTTGAGCAAAACCCCCAACCTATTGTCTGCTAAAAAATGAATTCTTCAGTCATACTTTACTCTCATTTCAAAGACAAGGCCATTTGATAAGGGAACAACTTTCAATGTAATCTCAGAGGCCACATCTTAAATTACAGAGGAGAAACAGAAAGAGGACCTGAAGGAGAAAACCCCCAAAATCTTAAGAAGAAGATCTGCAAAATCTTCCTCATCTTCACACATGGATCTCAAAAAGCATTGATTCTAATTGCTTTAGTGACCAGGAAGGTGTATTAGAGAGAAGATAGGCAAAATATTTTCCAACTGGACAACGAAGACTTAGTTTCACACAGACATCGAAAGGCAAACAAACACTTCAATGTCTCAGAAAACAGCTGAGTGATTATCTTGAACACTACTTCAGATTTCAATACCTTAATCAGCTCTTTTTCTCGATGGAGCTCCTCATGAAGTTCTGGAAGAGGGTCTTTACTTTGTGCCTTTAAAACTTGCAACCTGTTTCTCAACTCCTTGATTTTCTTTTCACACTGGTCCCAGGTCTGTTTGAAAACAGTATTAAAATTGATAAGTACTTTGTTGTTTAAGAATGAATTGTAGGAATAGGATAATTAATTTAATCCATGTAATTGTTCTATTAAATGTGTTTTTTGTAAATCACGCAGAAACCCAGCTCCTTGTCTTGAGCAGACTGTGGTCTAAAAGAGCATATGGGACAGCAGGATGGTTTTACGCCTCTCTGCAGCTTTACGTGTGGCTCACTCATCTCAACCACTGGGTTGCTTTTGGCTTCGAAATATTTCTTCCTCCCTCCCCACATCTCTGACCTAGCTAACTTATTTCTATTTTCGTTTTGGAAAAGTTCACATTTAAAAGGCTACTAGAAGGATTAATTTTTAGCATTTCCAGTCTTGGGTATATGCTCTAATAGCACTGAAAAGCAAAAGCACTCAACCACTTTTCTTGTCTTCTTTTCTAATGTCATCCCTCTGCCCTCTCCCTTCCCCCTTCTAGAAATAGCTTGGCTTTAGCGACCCTTTCACAGCCAAGTTTCACTCTCCATTTCTTACCACTGCTCTGATTGCCGCCTCCTGCTTGAAGCGGTTTATAGTTTACAAAGCTTATCAACTTCATTATCTCACTGTAATTATAATAAGCTTAGCAGACAGACGCAAGTGTTACTATCACATTTAAAATAGGAAAACTGAGGCTCAGAGAAAATCGACTGGTCCAAGGACATGCAGTTAGAAGTAGCTTAATCAAGAGTCAACCTAAGGCTACAGTTTCCCTGTGGATGCCTTTCTTTGATATCAGCTCTTTTCCTTAAACCTTATATTACTGAGCAAATAGTTGCCTGTATTTTCAAGTACAGAGGGTTTAATCCATTAAGATAAA
The DNA here is from genome assembly GCF_965194825.1 of Balaenoptera physalus. Classification (NCBI taxonomy): domain Eukaryota; kingdom Metazoa; phylum Chordata; class Mammalia; order Artiodactyla; family Balaenopteridae; genus Balaenoptera; species Balaenoptera physalus. The sequence goes on from NC_138883.1 coordinate 37,625,635, forward strand.
TTTCTATTCCTGATATTACTAAAATTCCTCCTCCTGAAGTTACTAAAAATAGACAAACACAGACTCAAACACTACTCTATTCCTCAGTACTACTGACACAAATATTCTTGGGTTGGTCCAATTGTACGCTAATACCTCACTTAAGGAGAGGCCACTTATCTCACAACATAAACTCTCTGGAACATAACCAAGGAGAAAGTGAAGGGAGAAACAAAAGAAAACTATGAGTTCTTATCTCTTCCACCAAATCTTTACTTGCATTTACCACCTTGCTTTGCAAACACGGCAGGTGCTCAACAAATGTTTGCAAGTTAATGAATTTCACAGTGTACAGGCCAAATAAAATTCAGATACTTTATTCACAGGAGAGATGTTCAGGCCCTAACTCAGCATATATTTATTCTGTATTCAGAAAAACATCTCTGACAAGCTTGGTTATCTGGTTTTGGTACCCACACAACAGATTAAAGAGTGGGCTATAAGGAGTAAGTATACTCAGGGAAATAAAAAGTAAGAATAGACAGCTTAAAATTAAATAGAAAGAAAGACAAACAATAAAAACCACATAAGAACTCAAAAAGCATAGCAGTGCAGGGGCAGGTTCAAAGCAGCTCAGAGTTCTTGAGAACAACTTGGGATATTTTAGCATAATAAAATATTAATGATTTTCCTAATAATCACTCAAAAGAAAGCATTTTGGTTCTTAAAGGTATAATCATAAATTATTTGGGAGATTCAGTTATATGGAAAAGTGTATTCTTTGAAGGCAGCAGAAAGATGAAGTGTCACTGTGTTTATTTTCATATACCATACCCAAAGACAGACCATATGTTAGCTTTGAGTATTGAACTTCCATTGAACATGAATTCGTTTCCTGTTTCATAAAGGTAAATATAAAATAGTACCTCAAGTATTTAGATATTAACATTGAGCTTTTCCAATGTTGTATTTTTATTTTACATCAAGTAACTACCATGATTTGTGGATTAGTAGGACTCAACGTCCCTTGGAAAACCCATAATATTGTGATTTCCTAAAATCATTCCCATCTTCATACAGCAAACAAAAATTCTATGTACTGCATTTGAATATCATGAACAGAAAAGTAAATGGTGAGTTTACCTCTGCAATGCTCTGGAACTGTTTAATCATCTCTCCTAGTTGGAGTTTTGTGTCCTTCCAGTTGTCCTGAAGTTGACTGATTCTCTTGTCAATTGACTCTTTAGTTTCCAGGTGAGTTGTGTTCAGTAACTTTCCCCCAGCTTCCAAGGTTAGTGCATAGGTTGTCTGCCACCTCTGGAAATGGATTTCTTTATTCTTAAAAAAAAAAAAAAGAAAAGTAATTTTCTTAAACCTCTGACGTGATCAAAATGTGACTCTCTGCATGCATTTGTGTGTATTTCCTTCAGAGCTTCTCTTAAATGTTAAACTAGGTATAAATTAGACAAATCTGCTTAGAACACACACACACACACACATACAAACTCATTCACATCAAAGGCTAATATTTTTATTGAGTAGACAGCATACTACCAAATGATGTGTTCTTAAAATAATTTCCAAGGGTTGGTAAGAGATAAGATTTTAGTATAATGATTAGAAGTATAGAGAAATTAAAAATACACTTCACAGAATAAAAGCCTACGAGATAAATGAATCCAAGAGTATTAAGAAAATGACTGGAGTATTAGATCTGATATTAAGAGCAAATACCCATTACCATTATGGTATAAAGAGTCAGGCTGCTCCTACCCCACAAGGTAAGAATGTGCACATTATGCTAAACAAATTTAAAAGGAGAGAACAAATAAAAAAGGTAAAAATACAAAAATAGACACTTAAGCACATAAATATACACATCAGTGTTCATACTAAAGCAATAGCTTTAAAAAATTCCATTTGGATATCACATAGGCCTTTCTTTAAAAGGGACTGAAGCTAGGTATTTATAATACAGAAATGAAGTAAAAACTTTATATTTCCAAAAGCATTTGGTTTCAGGAGAAAAAATTAAATAGCTTTTATTTCTTTTGCATATATGATTTCCTTTACTTTCAAATTTCTCAAGGGAGACATAATATGGGCATTTTCCAAAATGGAAGCTGATATTAAAAAAAAAATCAACAAAGCATTGATTTATAAAGATATTTCTGAGAATACTCAGGATAACCCAAATGCAAAGGAGAAACACACACAAGAAAAACTGCAATTCAAGGAACACACCGCCCCTCCACACTTGTCCTTCTAATATGCAGTACTGCTCAACACAGCCACTGTGATAGATGTCTGTTAGCCGCTTCAAACTGAACTCATCAATAGACCTGGTTCTTGTCCAGTCTCCCCTGACTTGGTCAACAGCACACTATTCACCAAGATCCTCAACCCCAAACCTACAGTCATCTGGATTTAGATTTTTATTTACCTGCCACATCCAAACCATAAGCAAGTCTTGTAAACCCTACCTACAAACATAGTCTTTTTATCTTCACTGTGATCATCCTTGTCTCATCCATCCTAAAAACTACACAAGACCATTGAAATAGCCTAACAAGTTATGGCAGACTGTATTTTTCACAAAATGGCCACAATATTACCAGCCCCACATGCTCTTCTAGAACCTTCCCTCTCCCCCCTCCTCTTGAACCCCTGTGGGCATGCGTGATGGCCTTGGTTAATAGAGGATGGTGGAAGTGGCTGACGTCTGAGGCTAGGTCCAAAAAGGCAATACAGCTTCTCTCTGGATCTATCTTTCTTGGGACATGCACCTTTGAAGCCATGAGCTGCCATGTAAGGAGTGTGGCTACCGAAAGCCTCCAAGTGGAGAGTCCACAGGGAACAAGGCCCAAGGAGACCCAGCTGCTCCAGTTCCTGGCTGTCTGAGCCTTTCCAGCTCAAGTACTAGACATGAAAGTGAGGGAGCCTTCAGATGAGTCCAGCCTCAGCCGTCATCTGACCGGAACTGCCTGAGAGCCCCCTGCAAGAGACACCTAACAGCCCTGACAACCTCCAGAACTGTGAGAGAGAATAAGAAATGTTTGTTGTGATGCGGCAAGAAAGAGGTAGTACACTGGCATTCCTGCTTCTTCTCTGGCCCCCACCAACCCCCAAACCACCTTCCTCAGAGCAGCCAGAGGACATTTAAAAAATACAAATCGTTATCGAGCTGCTTCCTCTTCCAACTTCAACGGCTTCCTACTATCCAGACTGTCATCCAGCTACCTCACCTCCCTCCAAAATGCTCCTCCCTGACTGCCTATCAAGTCCATTTTCCATCACTGCTGTCTCACTGGCTACACTCGTCACATGAGCCTTCTTTCTTCCTCTGCTTTGCTAAACTTGTTCCCATCTTGGGGACTCGGGAAAACTCTTCCCTCTGTCTGAAGGCTCTCCCCCCAGATCTTTGCACAGCTGGCTTCTTCTTGTCATTCAGGTTCCAGTTTAAATGTTGCCTCCCCAGAGATGACCCAATCTAAAGCAGTCACCCAGTCTCTCCATCACTGGCCCTGTTTTAATGACCTACATATGCCATGTTGCAATCTGATTATTTCCTTTATTTTTTGATTTGTCTGATTTCCCGCACCAATCAGACAAATTAGTATTTTCTTGTTTGTTTATTGATTTGTCTGATTGCCCCCACGGGAGCAGAGGTCTTCTCTTGGTCCACACTGTATACCCAGCACTTAGAACAGCGACCAGCAAAGATCAGATGCTCAGTTAATATCTGAAGCCTAGATAAATGAATGAGGCAAGCAAAGGATTTCAGAAGGGTGCTGTTTTGTTTAGCTGTCGCTCTACAGTGAAGTGTGGTTCGATAGCTCAGTGCAACATGCCCTGGGAACTGCCAATTAATTATTCTAGTCCTGTGCTAATCAAGCAACTTTCTGATTGGAAACGTTGTCGTCTAAATGAATTCACCCTTCAAGAGTAAGCAGGAGTCCCACTGTAAATTACTACTTCGTGGTAGTCATTTATACATTAGTCAGTGCTTTAAAAGTCTGTCACCCCAAACTTCCCCACTCTACCTACCCATCTCCAGTCCGTCTCTACTCCCACAGCCCAAGAGAGCTTCACTATTTCTGGATGAATGGATAAGATTGGGCTTCTGACCCCACAAGGCTAAGGATAAGGCTGAGTAGGGTCCCCATGACCAGCTGGCCTCCCCATCGCAGAAAGCACGCTTGAACGTCACAGAAAACACAAAACTTGAGCTGGACGAACATCTTCCAAATAAACAGCACCCTGTAGTTCCCACACCGCTGCTGTGCATGTCCTACCTTCAGCTCATGGATCAGACTTCTTGTTTGGTGGAGGCTGTAGCAGTCCTGGCTCTTCACTGCAGACAGCAGGTGGCTGGTGTAGGCGAGGAGGCGGAGCAAGTCCCCCTCGGAGGTGGTGAAGTACTGCCACTGGCTCACCAGCTCATTGATGTCACTCTTCCTCTGCCGAACGCCCTGGGCGGCGCTCTGCCACCGCTCCTTCAGCCTCGTGAACTTCCAAACAAATTCCGGTCTTGGGAAAAATAGATGGTTAGAGAATTCTGACATCAACGTGCAGAAAAAATAACTATCAACGTGTAATAGGAACTTAGATTTGCTATTTATGTGCACAATTTACATGGAAAAAAACTTCTTTAAATCTGAGCACCATTCAACGTAAACATGATGCGGAACTTGGGGCTGGGGCAGGGGCAGTGTGTGGGTTGGTGGAAGGCGTTTATCACAAGATAATTGCACATGGCCTAGTATTTTGCTGGCAAGCATGACAACCACTGCCTTAAACAAACGTAAGCTGTTTTAACACAGATTATGCCAAGTGCTTTATGGAAAACTGAACATGGGATCAATGGGAAACAGATGAACAGGTAGGTCCCTTGTAATGTTATCGATTACTTGAGGGTTGTATGCTACATAATTTCAGCAATAAAGAACATGCTTTCTGCAACTACCCAACTATTTCTTTCCCAGATAAACAACGTCCTTCACATGATAAATAAGGCCTTTCATTTATTATGGGAAAAGTCACGCTTTGCCGTACTGATCAGATCAAAACTAGTTAATCATCCTGAAATTGGCTTGGATTTTATTACTTCAGAGCTAGGAAAAATGGGTTTTATATTTCTTAGTTATGTTGAAAGAAGATTCAGAGGTATATGGGTGATCATGGGGAGGAAAATAATGCCTATGGAGACATTTGGAGAGGTCATTTAAGGCCAGGCCCCTCCGGGCTCTGTCGGCAATTTCAGCAGCTATGCAAGCAGGTACAGTTACTGTCACCAGGCTGCCTAAGGGGCTCTGCTCTGCCTGACTGGAACTCCCCGGAGACCCCAACCTCATGTACACAGCATAGAAAGAAGTCTCTTCTTTCACAACTGTGACATAGCTACCTACTGGGAACAGCAGCACTTTGAAATTTATTTTTTAAATAGCAAAACATCATGAGGCTGAAGGTAGAGAGGAAAACACACTATAGAAAAATCCTTTGGGGTAAAAACTTAGTTAATGGTACTAGGTGGATGGGTGTTTGCAAAGCATCTGGTCTGCTAAGCCCACCCATCTACCATAGGGAAAAGGGCCCCTGATGTTTTTACAGCCATGAAGCAAGACTCCATCCTAATATAAAGTCAGAAGGCCGGCCCCATGGTGGTCTACCAATGACATGGCCGCAGGCACTGATGTGGTCAAGATTCACATCGTGGAAGGCCCACCAGGCTGCATTGCCTTCCACAGGCCCACAACCATTGCGAGTCCCAAAGAGCTTACCTCTTCTCTATTTCTGCTGTGTCCAGAAGTTGTAAGCACTGGGTGACATAAGAGTCAGCAATTGTCTGGTTTATAGAAACTTCAGCTTCTAACATCTGTATATGAATTAAAATATGGGAATTGTTTTTGTGAATTTCCTTATAAAATCTAAGCTCACAGAGGATATGTGAGGTGATTAATTTTCAAAAGATTTGAGGCTAACTGCAAAAAATGCTTAACCATCACAACAGCACCTATGAATATAATTAGAAGCAAATAGGTTTAATAATAACTACATCTAAGGCCCATTTATTGGGCTTTTTCTATTTGTTAGGCACTGAGTAAAACATGCATTGTCTCACTTATTCCTCAACCTTACGACTTAAGTAAATACTATTAGACTCATTTGAAGAGGAGGAAACTAAGATGTTTGGTAACTTATCAAAGTCACCCAGCTTTGCCTGGACAGATTTCATTTTCAGTGGATGATCTTAATGTAACAATGCAGACTTAAATCAGTTACACTAAAAAGTTACAATGAACTAATCATGCACATTTTGGAAATGCAGGATCTGCCTATAACCACCAGGAGTACTCTCAAATATACATCAGCATAAGCATGGGGAAATGCCTCTGTGAAATTATTAATGCTACAATTATAATTATACCGAGTGCTTCAATACTTTACAAAACTATTCAGTGAAAATGCAAAGATGACTTGAAGTATTTTAACATGCTCTTGGTAAAGTAGTATCGTGTTCGCATTATGCAAAAGGAACGTTGTGCTAGAAGCTTCCACCTACTGTAGAAAATCTAGGAGTTCTGTCATTAATAAAATAGAGCAGCAAAACAAAATTTTGAAATTTATGAAATGTGTGAGAATTTTACAAATGATCAACCAACAACTGAATTTGCTCAAAGACATACATTCTGTGTTTAGGGATTGAGGATTGATAGGTACTCTCTGTATTTTACTTTATTTAATCTCTCTTCCCCTGAGTCCTGCCCCAGGGTGAGGGGTCCAAGGTGGCAGAGAGCACAGGTTTATTTACCTCATACGTTTTCTGCTGTTCCAGGAGAGCAGGGAGGCTGTCAGCAATGTTCACCTTGAGCATCTCTTCTATCTTCTCCAAAAGCTGGACCCACTTTTCACAGCAATAAAGGAACTTTTGATTCAATCCAATCCCCTGAAGTTCACTACGAAGGTTTAAAAACAAACAAAACAGAGCCATATAACAATGACATTACTGGGCTCAACTGTTAATTTTGCCTTAATTGAAACAGAATGGGAGAGCTGGGCTGTTCTGACCTGCAGCGTTCCAGTGCTGTCGCCGTGGCCCGAATCCATTGCCGGTTCACATTCTGTAATGTCTTGACAGCTACATCACTAAGTGGGAGCTTGAGGCTTACTTCATTCAAATGCTCAATATCAGGTGACTGGGCTGTCAGTGCCAGCACATGATTCTGTGAAAAAGAAATTAAATTCCAGATTTTTGGATGCCAATAAGATATCTGGATTACGAAAAGGCTTCAGAAATCCTACAGACCTTCCTTATCTCAAAGAAGAGGGAAAACTGGGGCCTAAAGAGGTAAATGACTTGCCCACAGTCAAATAGCTAGTTAGTGTCAGAATCGGACCTGAACTCAGATCTCTCAATCCTGTGCCTTTTCTAGAACAAGCTGCACACATGGTCAGAACTGAAACATTCAAGTCGCATTTAGTCTGCCAACAACTTGACCTTCAACAGAACATGCAGTTTATTTACAAAGTAAAGGAAACTTCAATCCTTAAAATAACCCTAGCAAAGCATGGTAGTTACACATCAATATTATGGTGAAATCATAGGAAAGCAAGCTCACCAAAATTTTATCTTTAAGACAATATTCCAGGGACAGCCTCTAGGACAACAATATATTAAGCAAACATCCTTCACCATATCCATGTTCTCACTACAGAACTCTGCCACAATAGTCTAGGTCAGGGTCAACAAACGTTTACTGTCAAGGGCGAGATCATAAATATTTTAGCCTTTTATGACCCATATGATCTCTGTTGCAAATATTCAACTCTGCCCTTGTAGCATGAAAACTCCCACAGACAGGACGTAAATGGTGGAAGGGCATGGCTGTGCCAGTAACACTTTATTTACAAAACCAGGTGAGGGGCTGCATTTAGACCATGTGCCATAGTTTGCTGACTCTTAATCTAGGTTATGAATATTGGTCCTTAGGAGTTTGCAAGATCCAGAATTCTTTAATTCTTCCATTCATCTATGTTAACTATACTAAACTTACTAAGGTAATAAAGAAGGAAAAAAATATACCATTAATTTAATAGGGCATCTTACTTTTTGATCTTCAACTAACCAGAAAAATTCAATTAATCTCAATAGCCAACTGCTAGATTATTTTAGTTCACTGAAGCTAACTAGTAAAGACTTCAAGATATAAAAGTCTACTAAAATTACTGAGGCATATTACTAAAATAGATCTCGTGACCCAGCAATTCCACTCCTGGGTATACACCCAAAAACAACCAAAAACACTAATTTGAAAAGATACATGCAACCCAATGTTTGTAGCAGCATTATTTACAATTGTCAAGATATGGAAGCAACATAAGTGTCCATCAACAGATGAATGGATAAAGAAGATGTGGTACATATATACAATGGACCATAACTCAGCCATAAAAAAGAACAAAGTTTTGCCATTTGCAGCAATATGGATGGATTTGGAGGGCATCATGCTAAGTGAAATAAGTCAGACAGAGAAAGATAAATACTGTATGATATCACTTATACGTGGAATCTAAAAAATACAACAAACTAGTGAATATAACGAAAAAGAAGTAGACTCACAGATGAAGAGAAAAAACTAGTTGTTACCAGTCGGGGGTCAATACAGGAGTGGGGGACTAGGAGGTACAAACTATTGGGTATAAGATAGGCTCAAGGATGTATTGTACAACATGGGGAATATAGCCAATATTTTGTAATAACTGTAAATGGAAAGTAACCTTTAAAAAGGTATAAAAATTAAAAAAGAGAAACAATTGACAAATAAATTGTATATATTTAAAGTGTATGGGACTTCCCTGGTGGTCCAGTGGTTAAGACTCCGTGCTCCCAATGCAGGGCCCTGGGTTCGATCACTGGTCAGGGAACTAGATCCCGCATGCCACAACTAAGAGCCCGCATGCTGCAACTAAAGATCCTGCGTGCCACAACTAAGACCTGCCACAGCCAAATGAATAAAATAAATAAATATATAAATATTTAAAAAATAAAAGAGCAAAAAGCAAAAAAAAAAAGTTTAAAAAAAAAAGATCCCTATGTTGTCATACTTCTCTAGATCTTAGGGAAAACAGGTCAAGGATGAATGGCATACCAATGACTGTGCTCAAGAGTTAAGATGCACATAGATGACAGTAATTCACTTTTTATTCTATGGTGAACCTGAGCCCTTAGGAATGACAAATATTGGCAATACCAGGAATAAGTCAGGATTTCCTTCTTTTTCTTGCTGGTAGAGTTTATCCAAATTCTCTTCTTCATGCGTAATGAGACCTTTTAAAGAGTCCAACTGGTCCCCAAAATCCTTGAACTGTGATAGAACAAACTAGAACAAGAGAAGTTTTCATTAGAAACAATTTTCATGTGCATCTATAATAGAATCAAGCGTAGCCTTGTGATAGAAGTCCAAGCTGTTTTCAGCCCTAAGCAGTTCATTATCTTGAATCCAGAACACTCCTGATACTCACTTTGTGCCTTTGGCAAAGTATGAAGCCTTCACAGGGATGAATAGATCAGTTGCTTGACAGGGGCACCTAGAGGAATCCTGCTAGCTAAATATTTTTTCCCCGCTGTGTGATATTGGAGCCCCATGGCCTTCTATTCAGCTTTTTGATAGTTCATGCCCTAAAGGCTTTTCAAAAAGTGAATAAAATACATAACAAATGGCCGTGCTTTAAGCAGCTACTCTATGACTCAATTACCCCACTTGGAAATTCAAATAACTATGAGATCTGAACAGTGCATGAAATATATCACTTTAACATGTTCAATAAAGAAGAAACGTATGCTTAAGATCTGCCCATTGCCCATGTGATTGAAGAATCACATGACTGAAGAATCATGTCAAATGGTAGATATGTTTAGGGCATCTTTATTTTGTGGTTTCCCTAAGGTGCAGCCCACAAAGCACTAATAACTATCACTTCGCAAGATGTAAGGAATTGAAGGGAGTGTGCAAATGTCCAAGACTTCAACTTGAATAGCAAAATAAGATGAACCTTAAATTCATTTGTTTTCATAAGCAGCATCTTTTCCAAGTAGGAAGCCCTCTGGAGGGAGTGCATTTGACCAGAGAGGAGCAGGTGGGTGTTGGGCTCTGCAGGTCGTGGGAGTCGATCCAGGAGAGTGGAATCTTGGAGAAAGGCTTCTTTTGTCTTCTGCACATCATGCTGCAGCTCCTGGAGAAGAAAAAAGTGATCGCAAAACATTTCCTCCCCCTTTCCCAACAAAAATCCCCAACTCATGCCACTCCATCAACATCTAGGAGAATTTCTGCCCTGAAATAGTGGGTGTGGCTTTTTGTTACTGTTTATTTTAAAGAGAGAAAAGAGCTAAGCCTTCTTTATATGATGCACATCACTGGGTGCTGTTCTGAAATTTGTCAGTTCAGAGCCAAAAGTAACCATAGATAAATAGAGTTGGGGCTTCTAGTTTACAGAAACTGGAGATGACTTGGGTACAGCCCTATGTTTTATATTTCTAATCAGTGAACACTTTAAGGATCTGCTTTAATGCATTTTAAGAATCAATCCAACCCCATCCTCTGCCTGACACTTTGTGACATAAATGGATTCATTTGCAGAGAGCGTAGAATTTCATTGACCAAGATGATTTTAGGGCTACTCCAGAAATATTGCAACTGTGTGAAATTTCTGTTTTTGTTGTTTTTTAAATGCCAACAGATTAGACAGAAGTTGATCAGAAATATGGTTCATATCTGTTGGATTCTTGTCTCTAATTTAATTGGTTAATACTTCTTTATTTGACCTATAGTATTAAAAGATACAAAATGTATCTGGTCACCTAGTTTAAAACTAGAAAGTATTTGCTTTCCAGGCATTCATTAACATAATAGAATAAAACCACAGAGGAAAGTATACAACTCTTAAATAATAGTCTAAAAATCATTATATCCACAGAAAAGCCTTATTAACATGGTGGTGAATCTAAATGATTATTCATTTAGATTAGAGAATTATTTAGATTATTTAGATAATTATTCATGATTATTTCTAAATCAAGAGATTCAACATCTACTATTCTTACATGACCACATTCAGCTGATATATTTCTGCTTTTATTGGAGACTTTGTATGAAGCTTTGGCTTTAGAGATTTACCTGCTAGAGTGAAAGGGGAGATTTGGAAGGAGGTGGTGTCAGGTGCCCCTGACCCAGCTACCTGCTGCCTGGCCCTCACCTCTGAGCCACCACCTGGCTCTCCCAACCCCACACGTCCCTGTCTTGCCTGTGTCCTACATGGTCTGCTCACACACCTGTCCTGACCCACTCCTCCCTCCCTGTGGTCTGTCTAGTCTCTGGGTCATGGCCCTGTCTATCAGGCTGTCTTGGCCTTGGTTTTCCCAATGGGCTTAACGCCTACCTTTACGTCCCGCAGGGCTGGGGGCAGGATCTCTGCCAGGTTGTTTCCAGATGTGTTGATGTTTGCGAGCTGTTGGTACTTTGCTTCCTGCTGCTCCAGTCTTGCTGCAGCTTCAGCGTGAGCACTGTTATATGCCTTCCAGAGCTGTAGCGGGCTCTGGGCCCTCTGCAACTGGTCTGCAATGTCTTGGTTTACCTGCGTCCACCTGTCAGGGCAACATGAACAACAGGAACCCCATCCATCCTTTCCTTTGCAGCAAAAGCACAGTGCCCACACTCTACCCATAAGTTAAGAGCAGATAGATTAAGAAGACGCGTTAATGTCTTTTCAAAATTAATGCCATCATTAATATATAAATAGAATTCCAAATTAGGATACTTCATTGACTTTATAATTCTCCACAAAACCCGCAAAATTTGTGACTGGCAGGAAATATCTATTGTATGATGAATGTCTCTTAGGCAAAAGTGAAGAAAGTACTGAACTGTTTGCCTGATGAAACTTCCTCCACATGGGAGGGCCTCCTATTTTATAGAGAGGGTCTTTAAGTAGGTCTTATTTAAATTGTGTTTATGTCAAATTTATTTTCTAATTACAAAAGCAACATGTTCCTTATATAAAAGTAGAAATAAAAAACAATATATTTTCCTACTTCTCAGCAAAGGGTATTTATTTTCTATTATGTTCTAAATTTGCTAATGTTTTAATGTTTTATAGAAATACGGTATGTTGTAGGACTAATTTCTTTGTGGATTGAGAGAAAAAAATGGCAGATATTACCTGGTACTTGATAATATTTTATTTGTTCTTTAGAGAAAAGTTAATTCCTGCGTATTCTCTTTCTACTTAGGCCAATTTGCATCAGAAAGTTACTCACTTGGTAAAACTGATCTTAGTCACATGAGAAGAGAAAATTGTGTACCCCTCAAAGGATGCTAGCACACAATATATGAGGGAAGGCAGCAGCAGAGTACCCAGGCCCCAGATATACATAGCTGGTCTCCATGGGGGGGCCAGGCTAAAAATCAACTCTGGAGTCCAGGCGAACTTGACTAGAGCTGTTGATGAAACCTAGTTAGAGACCTCGCTTTTAGAGTAGATACCACCAAGTTATGAACAATTGCAAATATTAAAAGTATTTTTGCATCCATGAAAATTAGCTAATTTTGTGGTGCTGGCACATTCATTGGTTGTATGATTTTTTTTTGGATTCTCATTTATATGCACTGCTAAACTGCTACAAAAACTAAAAATCGTAATAATAAGAAAAATAAGAAGTTATTTTCTGTAATACATTTTTCATTCTATTAAAATTGAAAAGTAAAAAAATGTAGAAATTTAAAAATTTTGTTTTTATTCCATACTATGGACTATAATATCTTGCCTTTCTTTCCCATTTAACTTAAAAAAATTTTCCCATGTTAGTAATAAAAAATAAGTAAGCCTAAGTTTAAATGGCTGTACATAATGGTCTATAAATGGTCTTTTTTTGTTTAATTACCAAATTCCAGCTTAGTATGGATATTGGAGTAATTTTTAATTTTTGCTTCCAAAAATAATTCTCAGATACAACTTTGTTCAAAGGCTTTTTTCTGTATTTCAAGATATTGGTATTAAATTAGACTTCTTAGAGAATTATTGGGTCAAAGAATATAAATATATAAATATTTTTAAGGTTATGGGTGTATGTTCAAACTGCTTTCTGAAAGCATTATAATGTTTACATTCTCACCCAAAGCACATGAGAATGCTTGTTTCACAATATCCTCAATCCCGCTAAGTGGGCGAAAAAGGTGACAAATGGCATAATTGCTTTACTTCTTTGTATTTCACAAAGTTTCTCAGAACCACCTGTTTTTAAACAAGATTTTCCCCAATTATAAATACAACATATGCTCACAACCCTCCACAAAACATGTGTATTTAAATCTACCCATACCTATATTGAGATTGTCTACCCATCTACCTACCTACCTACCTGTCTATAAAGAGAAAGTAAAAAAAAACACCTGACATCTCATTAATCTAGAGATAACTACTGTTGGCATTTTGGTGCTATTTTCTTCAGTCTTTTTCAATATGCCTTCTGATATATTCTTGTGCCAACAACTGAATGTGTATGTGCAGTGGTGACAACTGAATCCCTTTAATAGCAACCTGAACCACCATATGTTTTGAAGGAGGCCCCAATTACTGTATGTGAAATTAGATACGTGTCTGTGTTTCTCTTCACCCTCCCTCCTCCCCCTCTTCCACTAAGGACTGGATCAAGGGCTGAGGACACCACTGCAGGGTACATAAATGTGGTGTCCCTCGTTCAACACATATTCAGAGTTGGTTTATAGGAGAGGCTGAATCTGCATGAAGGAAGGGTGGAGAAGGCCACTGAGGGTAGCTTAATCTCTTCACCACTTTCTGGAACAAATCAGCTTTGGGCCAACTTTCATATCCCATCCAGCTATATAAAAGCCTCACAATCAACCAGGGCCACACTTCTTAGAAGGAGTTTTCTATCATAAGTAGTTCATCAAAGAATTCCTCCCAACCTCACAAATATCTCCTGAGAGGTATTCTAACATCCCCTTACTTCCACCTTATAATGTTTCCAGTGAGACAGACTGCCCATCTGGCCACCCCTTAGCCTGTTTCTGCCTGTTGATTTTGGTGCCCTTGAGGATCGCATTGGGCATTTAGCCTATGCCCACTGAACGTGGCTACACTGGGGCTATACTTAGGACATTTCTAGATTGATTATACCAAACACTTGTACAAGGCAAGTAACAGCCTTCACAACGTCAAATCTTATGTGAACGAGATCCTTCAAAGCAGGAGAGACCAGAATAGTATGAAACCAGTTATCTCAGATGATTAAGAAGGCTTTACCCAGCCTACGTCCCTTCATTTGTCACACGTCATTAAGATAAAAATATCTGCTCTACCATTCAAATTGCATCTTAAAGTGTACCTTGTGTGAGTATTTTGGCATTTCTCTTGAATTATTTCAGCAACTGAGGGGCAGTAATCTTTGAGTTTTCCAATAACCTCCTGGAGTTTCTTCCAACTCCCTTCACTGCTCTCAGCTTCGTCTTGAAGAGTCTAGGAGGACAGAGCAGGAATGTCAGTTGCAGAACAGCCTGGCCTCGTCCAGAGAAGGCAGCAGCTGGTCAACACTTGCCGCTGTACCACAATAATGTTAACACTCAAACTTTAATAGGACAGGGATAAATTATCAGAAATGTGAAGAAGAAAACTGAGAAGGCATTCTTTCATGGGGCTAGCACTTGAAATAGCATACTTAAAAAAAAAAAACACCCCGAACCCAAACCTTTAAATTGTGAAATAATATGGACATGAAAGATGAAGAAAAATTCACAGTATACTTGTACCAAGTTTCACTCATTTGGTTCATGTCATTCATTTTGAAATTTCAAGTTATACTTTTGATGCTGCTGTTTAAAATACTGTTTCGTGTTTCTCTGTGGAGGACATAACAGTAATTGTGTTCATTTCTGTGCTTTCTTCCATTGGAGATTTTCTGCCAATAATGCATTGTGCCAAGATCTGGTTAATATACCTGAAGGTTCTGCACCTGGCATCTTAAGGCCTCTAATGATAAAACCACAGGTTTGCTGTGTTCCATGCAGTACCAGAATCGGATCGTCATCATAGTCACTTCATCATAGAGTTTATCATAAATCTTCCACTCCTGTAAAACAGACTGCATGGAGGTCTTGAGCTCATTGACCTATACAAAAAGCAGAAACATATTTAGGAAATCATCGACAAGAGGCTCTCTCATCTTTTTTGTTTCCCCCTCCTAAGGACTCTACCACTGTATCCAATTTAGGCATTTTAACTTGAGAGTGGAGCTTCAGTGATTCACTGAAGGTGAGAAGGGTGGGTCAATGAACAAGAAATATCAAAGAAGGCTAAGTTTTAGAGTAGCTGAATGGAAAAGAGCCCTGAGACCAGAAGGACCAGCACAGAGAGAGTTCAGCCTACAGAGGGACAGCCCAGGGAAAAAAACACTGAGTGAGGAATCAGAATCTCAGAGTATACATTTCAGTGACACCCTATTAGCTTTCTGACCTTGGGCAAGTTATCTAATCCTTGAGTCTATTTCTTCATCCACAAAACAGATATAATAAATGAAAACATAAAGAAAATAGTGTCTGTGAAAATGCTCTGAAAACTGTAAAGCATTGTAAATGTAAAGTGTTAACCTGTGTTACCTGGCACTTAAGTCTGGTTACTACTGGAGAGCAAGTAAAACTTGGAGAGCATCATGCTTGGCCAAAATGACGGGCAAGTGTAAAGTAGGAGGAAATGCAATAGTGGCCATATTTTATCCTTTAATGTGTTTTGATAATTATGAAAGGTTGAAAATTGAAGCATTTAAATGATCTCTGACACAATCGAGAATATACAAGTATATAAATCTTTATATATTATGTAAAGAACACTTATATCTCAACAATAAAAAGACAATCAAACTCAAAAATGGACAAAGGATTGAATAACCATCTCTCTAAAGAACATATACAAATGGCCAATAAGCATATGAAAAGACACTCAACATCCACAGTCATTAGAGAAATAGAAATCAAAACCATGAGATACCACTTCACATCCACTAGGATGGCTATAATCAAAGTTGGATAATAGCTAGTACTGGCGAGACTATGGAAAAATTGGAACGCTCATACACTGCTGATGGAAACGTAAAGTGGTGCAGCTTCTGTAGAAAAGTTTGGCAGTCTCTCAAGAAGTTAAATACTGTATAGAGTTACTAATATGACCCACTAATTCTACTCTTAGGTATATGCCCAAGAGAACTGAAAGCATATGTTCACAAAAAAACCTATACACAAACCTTCTCCACAGTGTAGGAGTGTTTTAATGTCTCCATATCCTTGTCAACACTTGTTACTGTCTGTCTTTTTATTGCAGCTATCCCCCTGCAGCCTGTGAGCATCTTGAGGGTAAGAACCATTTATTTTCTTATCATTGCACCCTTGGCAGTGAGCACAGTGCCTCACAAAAGATATGTTAACAAATGACTCACACAGATATGTTAAGCTCACCCCTACTTTTCTGCCTGAGTCCTGGGGAAAGAATGAGGCTGAGGGTCACCTATGGATTTCATTTACATGGGTTATTCCCAATTGTCTCTTGGAACAAATGGTTGAAAGTAGATTTTAGTAGATGACAAATAATCCACAATAAAGACTCTCTGGGAAACATGGACACACCTATAATAGGTTAGTATTTACAATTTCTCTCTCCATTTGTGGGGAAATGTCAAAGTTGCAGTGTCTGAGGATGCCTGTCCTTTGTCTTTTGGTGTTCTTCCTCCCAGAAGGGGTAAATGCAGACTTTGACACGCCTTTCATACAATTACCAGACGTCTTCCACAGTCTTTTATGCTTTCTCCTCACCACATGCTGTTTCTCCCCACCTCTGGAGTTTTCCCTATGCTGACCATGCTTCTAGCTTGATAAAGGCTATATGCGATAGGATCACGCCCTCCCCGAGGCATCTCCCTGGGTGTGGGGAATCTGAGCTGCTTCTTCATAACTGCTCCTGTATATCTGGCCAAGAAACAACGCCAGATGCTCTGTTGGGTTTGCAGTTGGGGTTGGAGACTTTTTTGTGTGTGTGAGTACATTAGACAAAACAAAGATAACCAGGTGGATTTCTAGCTTGCCAAGGATGTGGGAATTTGGTGGCTTTGCCTCTGATTATCCAGTGAAGGAAAAAAATAAGAGAGATCTGAAATGTTTTTCTCTACTTCACTTCAGTAGTTTTCACAGCAACTTTTCAGTTTTTGGTATTGAACGAGTGTCCATTACTAAACAAGAAATAAGATAAAAGAAGGATATGTGGAGAGAAATAGTACACTGTAAATGAATTCTAGTACCTGGCTGATAACACTGTTTTTCTTTTGAAATAACTCATCAATTTTGGATGCTGTATCTTCCAGCAATGGCATTGTCCCACTCTCTGAAGTCAGGTAACTTTGTCTCAATTCATCCAATGCTTTGGATTTAATTGCAAGTTGATTTTCTATATCCTGGAAGGGCAAGAGGAAAAGGTTTTCATAGGTACAATATTACAAAACAATTAATAACGGGTAAGAGGTAGGAGCCTGCATTTTTCAAGTAATAATGCCAATAGAGTATATAATTTAATAACATTACACAAAAGACATTTTAATCATATCACACTCTCAATTCAATTTTTACAGTGAAATTTTGTAATATGAATTTATAATACTATAATATGAGGTTTTACAATACTTTCCATTATTACATGGCTCTAGATTTTAGAACAGTCTAGGTAGCAAGTCCTTATCATCATGGTATAGTAGAAAGAGTCTAGGAGATATAGTCTCCATTCCACGTCTGCCCTGTACTGGCTGTTGGACCAAGCGTTAAGTCATCAAACTGCCAAGTCTGCGTTTTCCCATCTGGAAAATAGTGATGACATCCCAGGCCTGAGTAACTTAGCACTCAGGTGAAAGCAGGGTGGCTGGCTGGGGGTGCTATAGCACTGCGCTTCCAGTCAGGAGGCGGCTGTAAACACCCTAACATGGAAATGGCTAGTGGGTAGTTAGAAACAGGATACGACCATCCGAAAAGATCTCTTATGGAGGTGTTGCTGCCCACATATTATATCCAGTATCATTCTGTAACCTGTAGAATGGGGGTCTGAGCCGACTTTCCAGCCCCAACAGTGAAGAGCGCCATGCCTTCCTGTAGGCGGTGCAGAACCCACGTAACCTGTGCCATCTACAGCTCTGGGACAGTGGACCTGCTCTCAACAGGAGTGACACAATCAGGGCGGTGTGGAGGGAGGAGTAAACCCACGTTTGGGTGAGGGCACCTCAAAGACCAAGTGACCTGGCAAATGATGACTGAACGAAAAAAGGGCACAGCCAACATGCTCTAGCCCAAATGGGATTTAGACAGTGGTTCTGAGGGAAAAGTAGTCCTTTGAGAACACATTACACAGTAGGTAAAATAAAACCATTTTCCTCTGAAGAAACAGAAAGAAATACTAAAAATCATGGAGACTTGAGTAATTTGGTAAATACTGGAGAAATTAATAAAAACACACAAAAACTGGAAAACATCTAAATCAGAATTCCCGTGGAGCATTTTTTTTTTTTTTTTTTTGGCCGCACCGCGTGGCTTGTGAGATCTTAGTTCCCCAATCAGGGACTGAACCCGGGCCACAGCAGTGAAAGCACCGAATCCTAACCACTGGACTGCCAGGGAACTCCCAACATTTTTTTCTTAGGAGTAGCATTCAAATCTCTTCAGAACTACAATAACCATGAAAATACTTCTGTTTATCATTAAAAAACAGCATTTTGTAATTCTGTAAAACACATGGACGTATCTATTTCATAGAAGAAAGTAAGTACCTGGGGGCTTTGAGAAGAACCCTCAGAAACTACGGCAGCTTGCCCTACTCCCTGGGGAAGGCGTGGTAACTATCAGCCTGACCAAGCCACGCCGGACAGGTGCCGTGTGTCTTCTCACCTGACAATCCAGGAGTGTCTTCTGCACCGAGATCACACTTTCAGGTTTTCGTAAAGTGTTCAGTCTCTCCTCTTGTGCCTCCATCCAGTTGTTCAGAATCTGTATTTTGTTTTCATTCTCAGTGATACTTTCCAAAAGTTGTTCTAATTGTTGTATCTACCGGTTATGAATAAGAAAATAAAATTTTCTTATTTTAAACCACATGCTTTAAAATGTAAATGTCGTGATATGTTATTTTTAATAGGATAATTTTGTTTCTTCTCAGATGATTTCTAACGTTTTGCACAAGATTTCCCAACAACTTCTGGAATAATGATTCATAAGTCAGGAAATATGAATTATTTTCTCCTTTTTAAAAAAAATCTAACGCTTGAAATGAAAGCTAACCTGATAAGAAAGCTGGCTGTTCTGGAGTTCCACAATATCTGTACAAAACAAAATCATGTTGCTAACACTCAATATTTTTTCATTGCATTGTCTATTGATATATGTAAAGCTTAAGAAAAATTTTTTTCCCCAGACTCTCTTCATTAGACTCACTTAAAAACTGTCAATATAAAGAATATCACAAATAATGCATCAATTTAATAAAGTAATATTTTTTAAATGTCTGTGGTTCTTCTCATTTCTAATGCTTAGAATGTTTATTAGGTTACAATCAAAGTATATATAATGTTTTATACTTCTTTTCATATGCCATAGGCACTTGCTATGTCATGACTTGTATTAACCTAAAAGGCTGCCCAGTATTTCATCAAATGGACACCATATCATTTGATTAATTATTTCTCTCGTGTTGGAAATTCAGGCAGTCTACATTTTTCACCAGAATAAATAATGTTGAATTGAACACTTGGTGCACATATCTTTTCCTTTTTGAAGGACTATCTACTTAAGATAAATGTAAAAGAAGTGGACGGCTGGGTTAAGAGATAAGATGATTATTATGGTTCTTGAAATTTTCTGAATGCTTTCCAAAAGGGTATGTAAGCCATTATCTGCAATGTATGAATGTGAAAGCCTTGGGCTTTTATCTTTGTCTTAAGTTTTTCTAATTTAGTAAGTGTATAATGTTATTAATGTTTATTTCAAATGTCTGACAATTAAAGTTGTAACCTTTCCATATTTATTTGCCAATTATAATTTTCTCTTTTGTGAATTATCTGCTCATGTTCTTTGCCCAAGCATGTACTCAAATCTTAACTGTATGAATCTATTTGTATGCATTCTCCACACAATAAAGAAATCAACCAATTTTCACTATTGTATATAAATATTAAATATTTTCCCAAGAATAAGTTTCCTTAATCTTTTCGGTCATGGAATGAAAATCTACCAAGAAGCCATATACATTTTTCTTCCTTTTTATAATTTTTCTAAAGCTGAAATAGCTTTGCTGCTTTTTAACATCTACTTTCACAGAAAATGTCAAAACTTCTGACCATTTAGTAGCCTCATGTAATACTTGACATCTTCTTAAATAACATTTCTCCTCTTCATTTGCCTAAGTCAATTTCCCACTAAGAAATCGCAAAGAAATATAAAAACTATTTCCAACTCCTATATGCACCAATGGAGGATAGGATTTAAAAGGGGCTAGAATTGAGATGATTATTAGGTTTAACTGTAAGTTAACCACAAAAATGTCTTTTTGGTTTTTTTAATTAATTTTTTTTGGCCACTCCATGCAGCATGCAGGATATTAGTTCCCCGACCAGGGATCGAACCCATGCCCCCTGCAGTGGAGTGTGGAGTCTTAACCACTGGACCAACAGGGAGGTCCCACAAATGTCTTTTAAAATTTTTCAGAAAGTGGTATTTTGCAAAGGCTAAATCATACATCAAGCCGTGACCACGAGCTCACCTTTCCATTCAGTGTTCCGTGGACCCGGTGCCATTGGCGGTTCATCTCTCCGAGATGCTCTGCAAACTCTGTTCTCTCATAGCGCTTACTTTCTACATCACAGGTGCTTAACTGAAGTAATGACTGGTTAACAAAGTCAACTATCCATTGTTTATAGTCCATTTCCATTCTAAACTCCTAAAATGAACAAAGAAAACAAAATTAAACCACCAAAGCCTGAATTGAAGTATGTGAACTGGACCTCTCCTTTGGTGCACCGTAGGGGGCACCAGGCTCCCACCCAGTAATCAAGGGGCACCTGTCTGGAGTTATGTTCTACCCTCCCCTAACCCCACCACGCATCTGCTTTATTTGAGTGGAGAGTCTTTTTGGGAATTACACATTCCTGGGAACAGAGAGACTCACCGCTTTCAAACAGACTGAAAAGTCAAAGATGGTATCATGTATGGTAGTTGCATCATAGGAACCCAAATCAAGACCCAGAGTCTGACAAAGGGTTCCTCTGAGAGGCTTCCTGAGAGCTCCACTGGAATTCAGCGCCATCCTGTGGGCTCATGGAAATGACAGGATGGGAAGTCTGAAGTTAAGACTCTCCCAGAAAACCCAGGACACCTTTAAGGAGCTCTGCCAGTTTAGGCAGCTTCTCTGCTCCTCTGTGGACCGTGTAGGGCTCCCTGTTTGGATGACTTTAAGTTCTAGAGCAATCCTAAACTCTCCCAGGGCCAAGCATGTTTCTGTTTAGGCTGATACTTGTTGGGTTTATTCTGGCAAGTTCTAGCACCTCCGTAGGAGACATCCAGGGGTAAAACTATGTGCTAGGTTACTAGGGCCTGTGAGAAAAATACACATAGACCCTCTACAGATTGTACTACTCACTGAAGTTAGGATGGGATAGGATATAAAAAGGAAATCCTTGCTAATACCATGCTTTGTGATTAAGCCATTCATCTTCTGCCCACCAGAGGCTAGATCCATTAGCCTATGAGGTCTTGGAAAACAATGACCGGAGTCTTCATTCATCTTTGTGTTCCTAGTGGCAAACACCTTGCTCGGCACACAATAAGTGTTTGTGCGTGGCTTGTTAAATGTTAGTTAAATCTACTTGAAATCAAATATCGTGGAGAAGGCCACATTCCTATCTATTTGTAGAAGGATATCAACTTTTCCTTACGCATTGTCTTATCCAAAGAACATTTACTTAACACCTATTGGATGCCAGGTATTGGGCTAGGTGTGCTGTTTCAGGGAGGTAAAGGAGGAGTCCCTGCTCTCAAGAAGCTAAATCAAGGCGGGGAGATAGGCAGGTAAGAAAATAATTATAATACCGGGTGACAGGAGCTATTGATAGCACCATGGAGACACCTAATCCTGGAAAGTAAACTGATCTGGCCGGGAGAGTCAGGGTAGATTTCCAAATGAGAAGATACTTGAACTGACTCCTGAAGGATGACTAAGAAGATTCCTACAGCTAAAAGCGGGACACTGGAATTCCAGGCCAAAGGTACAGCACGTACAAAAGCAAAAGCATGAGCAGGAGAGCACCAGGAGCGGTGGAGGGACCGCAAAAGATTTGGTTCAGGCAGAGTCCAGGGTTTATGTGGGGAAATGAAGAGCTGAGGCTGGCCAGAGCCAGTTAAAAGCTTGGATTCTGTCCTGTGGTGATGGGAGCTACCAAAGGAATCTGGGCAGAATAAGAGCAAGTATACTAACTTCTCTCTCTAGAATCATCCACCATCCCATTCCCCACCCTTAGAATTAGTTTTTCTAAATAATATCCTACATGTCTCTTTGTCCAGTATTTCCCTTCCAACTGACTTGCCTTCTTTATTTAATGAAAAGGCTTCTGGCTTTTTTGTGTAATTACCTTGTACTTGTGAAGAAGATTTCTAACTTGAGATGCAGAACTCAGTGAATGCCCAGAGTCTTCATCTGCAGTTTGATGTTCCACGTTGCTCATCCAGTTAATCATTTCTGTTATTGCTTTACGAGATGGCAATTTCTCCATCTGAAGCTGCAAAATCAAAATGATTTCCATTTAATTACCTGCAGTTAACAAAATGAATCAGGGCATCACTTAAGATAATATCTGGTTTGATAAAAGGTCTTGCCACATAATTATGCAGGTTACTCACAAAAACAAACCCAGCATTCAAGCTTAGAATAAGTGACCCTAAAACAATGACAATGACCTTCACATAAACTAACACAGTGGTGCAGATAAACTGGGAAATAAAGTAATTAAGCCTGATTTCTCTCTTAAGAAAGATCCCACTGGAGGAGAGTCCAGTAATTAAGACCTATATTCAGTGGTGCCAGAGAAAAGATAGGTGGTGTCAATGAAAATTACTGAGTCAGAGAAATGATTTTAAAAGAGTTGTGAGCTAACAAGTGAATGCTAATGCAAATGCTGGGTCTTTAAATACTTACCTGGTGAAGTTTTTCTTGGATGTCAGGAAGCTGAGTTATGAGCATTGTCCACTTTTGTTCAAACTGTGCTAAAGAAGCTCTCAGTGTCGCCGTGTCAGCTTCTTTCAGGTGAAGAAGTTGGTTCCCAGTACTTAGAACTGCAGTTTTCAAGGAGGACTTTTCATCAAGTTCCTTTGAAAACTCCTAAAAGGAAACAGTTTTAAAGTTTAGAAACTTTTAAAATTTAAATGTGGCATGGATGGGCTTCCCTGGTGGCGCAGTGGTTGAGAATCCACCTGCCAATGCAGGGGACATGGGTTCGAACCCTGGCCTGGGAAGATCCCACATGCCGCAGAGCAACTAAGCCCGTGCACCGCAACTACTGAGCCTGTGCTCTAGAGCCCATGAGCCACAACTACTGAGCCCACGTGCCACAACTACTGAAGCCCGCGCACCTAGAGCCCGTGCTCCGCAACAAGAGAAGTCACCACAATGAGAAGCCCGTGCACCGCAATGAAGAGTAGCCCCCGCTCGCCGCAACTAGAGAAAGCCCGTGCGCAGCAATGAAGACCCAACACAGCCAAATAAATAAACAAACAAACAAATAAATATAAATAAATAAATAAATATGGCATGGAGTAACTAAGAGTCAGAATAACTGGTTAGAGTCCAAAACTAAATAACTGAATTCAATTCAAATAGTAAATATTTATATGTGTATGTATGTATATGTGCATGTGTATATGCGCTCACATGTGAGCGCATATACACATGCACACACACACATTTTTCCTGCTAAGTTTCAGGCACTGTTCCAGGCATTTGATATACGGTGGGGAACAAAAGAGATGGAGTTCCTGTCCCTTGAGTGGCTTATAATCTAATGGATTAATATTTTTAAAAATAGACAAATCATCATTTCAACAATAAAAAGAAAATATGGAACACAGCACAAAGTTCATTTTTTTTAAAAGTTCATATTAAATGAACTAAATGCAACAAATTTTTAACTAAAATATCTGAAATCTTTCCTAGTACTTACAGGTTTTTCCAAATATATTTTAAAAATATTTACATTTTAATATCAAAGTGAGTAATCATAACTACAAAATATGAAAAATGGAGAAAAGACTAAGGGAAAAGACGAAAAGGCCTCAACGTATAATTTATATCACAAAATTAATACCTTCTTTTCTTCAAAAAAAACCCTTAAAACAATAGAACAATAACATTTTAGTAGAAACATCAATTCTGTATATAACAATTTAAAACCATGTATTTATTAGCTAACATTTATGAATTAATAATCCTGTGAGGTTTTAGGGGGCAGATAGGGGAGTTATTTTCTACACTTGTAAAACATGCCCCATGTCAGGGCAAGTTTTAAATATATATATTTTTTAGAGTGTCAATTTAAAATATACTTTATCATTATTATAAGCATATAAATCAATAGTATAAACAAATAGTTCTAAGTTTGAAGAATGCAGCTGCTATTAGCCCAAGTTTTACCCCTTATCTACAAATGATTATGGAAACTATCACACCAACTCTCCTAATTTTCCCCCGATATTCTTTTCTAACCAACAATTACCTGAGCATATTGTATTACAACTTACAAAAAAATTGTTTATGTTGCTTCTGATTGTGTCCAAGTCCTGAGACACATTGAGGGACTGCTCTTTCCAGTAGTTCAGAGTTTGCTGAGAAGATTCCAACCACTTGGTTAACTGATCTGAATCTCTGTTATAACTAATAGGAGCAAAGTGGGAGAGAAAGGAAATTAGAAACGATATGCATCCCCCATATATTTTCTTCTGTTTCACCATTTATTTTCTTGTGTTGACCAATCCTATTATTCAGAAAAATCATGATTTTTTAAAGAATTATACCCTGTTTAATCCCAGGTCCCAAATCTGATGCTCCTGTCATTTTCTACGACTCTATAATGACTAATCAAGAACAAAGAGGCATTTTAAAGTCTAAAATAGTCTTTTAAAAGTTTATTACAGCTATACAAAAGTAAACCCACAGGTAAGGACAGAAATTATTTTTATTCATCAAATGTCCTCTATAGATTTGTGTACAGTAAAAATATAACCAGCATTGGTATAAGTTGTATAATAGCAAATTGCTATTGGCTAGATGCCAATATATTTATCTGATGGAATGAAAATATCCAAGCAAAATGCTGTCCCTCTTGTAACTTCTAAACTTCTTTAGGTTAAGACAGCCTCCCTAAGAGGTGGGAAAGAGAATGAGGTTAAATGTTCTATGTATTCTACCTTCTTCAAGGGTTTCAAGAATGAAGTAAGAGAAAGACAAATACCATATGATATCACTTATATGTGGAATCTAAAATATGATAAAAATGAACTTATTTACAATACAGAAACAGACTCACAGACATAGAAAACAAACTTATGGCCACCAAAGGGGAAAGGGATGGGGAGGGATAAATTAGGAGTTTGGGATTAACAAATACATAGTACTATATATAAAATAGATAAACAACAAGGTCCTACTATAAAGCACACGGAACTATATTCAGTATCCTATAATAAACAACAATGGAAAAGAATATGAAAAAGAATATATGTGTTATATATATAACTGAATATATATTACTGAACATGTATTATGAATCACTTTGCTATATACACCAGAAACTCACACAACATTGTAAATCAAGTATACTTCAATACAAAATAAAAAAAATTTATTTTAAAAATTTGATCAGTTAAAGCAAAAAAATTCTTTGAAGAACTCCAAAGACTTTTTCAAACTATTCCATTAGCTAAAATTATTTTTAAGATTTAAAAAAATTTTGGAAGAGTGTAGGAGAGAGCAACATCATGGCATAAAGGTAACATGTGTATAATTCTATAACATAATTCCTAGTTTCCACAGGACTGATTACACATTATCCTGAGTCCTGCAAACTAGCATCAGAGACTCTAGTTCCCATTTAGCCTGGAAGAGGGACTCAACTGCTTTAGATTGTCAAAAACCATACAACAGGGGGACGGCATGTAAAATCTGGTTGACTGCAGAATCCCTCTGAGGTCTTTTTCTGATGCCAATCAATCCCTAAGAAACCACACCTGAGCAGATGCTTGAGAAGCGTTTGTAGTCTGTGTAGTTCATGATCAATTTTTTTGTTTAGGGACAACCACTGCTCTTCCAGTTTTGTAATCTGGCCCTCCAGTTCAGGACAGCTCACGGAGACCACCAGCTGTTTGCCTTCATTCACAGTCTGGTAAAGCCGGGCATGCTTCTCATCGATGTTTCTTTTTATTTGCTAATAAAAATAAAGTCATAGAATGAATTATTTAAAAATGAAATCAGCCAGTCAATTCACAAACACTTCATGAAAAACCTACAGTAGAGGCTACTGAAGAAACAGTAACACTTTCCAAACCCTCAAGACTCTTGCAGTCTGGCTGAACAAACATGATTAATGGATTATTAATTATCTTTCACAATGAGAGTGTCCAATGCATTTCTACTGCACAGATTATACATGCAATATAAAATGAAAATTCACAGATTTAGATCTGATTGGTTACTTCTTTCACCTAGAAACTAAAACGGTGATGGTCTACAGGGCACACTGAGCTTGCAAAGAGGTTTTGTGTGACCTAAAAGCTTATTCTGAAAATCAAGAACTTTTACATAGAAATCAAGATTTCCTGTGACTCGGGGAAAACAGGAAGCTCTAGCAAGCTCCTTTGGAAGAGGCTGTTCTCCTAGGTTCTCCTCCACCACTGTCCCCACCAGCCCTCCAGCTGTCCACCCGGTCAGTGACCCTTATTTCTGTTCTCCTGCCTGGGCACCTGGAAGCATTTTACATTGCGGCCTAGGTACGAAGGGGATCAATAAGAAAACATTTCTTTATCATCTTTTAGACCCAAACAGTAGGGGGAAAAGCTCATTTTGAGAGTCTTCTGGATATAAGGATTCAGGAGGGAGAAAAGAAGAGGATTTTAGAAGAATAAATGAAAACAACACATTGCTAATTCAACTTCATGAAAAAAAAAACCAAAATTCTTCAGAACTGCGAATGCAATGACCCCCTGAAGAGAACTCTGTCTAAAGGCAATTATCTTCTGCAGTTGGGTTCAGCTAATGACACATATCCTGACAGTTACTTAAATTTAATCTTAAAAAATAAATTATGATCAAAACAGAATATTTGCTATTTTCCAATTAAGTTAAGCTTTTTAAAAAAATTAATAAAAAAGTCTACCTCCAACGCCCTTTCCACCACTCTTAGCTGCAACTCCTTCTGCCTGCCCGACTCCACAGGCTAGAATAAAATGTCCAACATTAGTTTAAAAAAAAAAGGTTCTAATTTTCTAAGCCTTCAGTGTGAGACACTTCATCTTAAGAGCATCTCTGAGAAGTTTTTTATTTTTTTTTCAAAATATCTTTTGTTACAGTTACATGGAAATGCTATTGTTTCATGGGTTGCCCTCATATCTGAGAAGTTTTAATTTTCCCATTTTATACACGGGCGTCAGACTGCACTGGTCACTAGGTCAATGAGGTGTCAACCGGCATTGGAACACGGCTTGTTCAACACCAGAGGCCTGACCCTACAACGGACTGACCCTACATTCCCAGCCCACAGACGTCCCCTGATCAAGATACACACAAACCTCTCCATGACGCAGAAGACGATAACGACCTAAGGAACGCTATCAGTGAGATGGGCTTTACTAGGTATCTGTCTTCTTTCAGTCTGGCAAGTGTATTTAAAAGTCTTAGAACAATTATTTTGATTTTTAAAATATTTCAAACTTAACAGAATCACAGGTTATCGTTTAAGGTATACAGCTACTCTTGGGGAAATAATCAGGCTTCTATCAGGTTGGCTAATATGAACTGTTTCTTAATATAATAAGGTTTAAAGCCGATCTGTTTTCAGCTGCATTCTTTCAGCTGTTCAGATGGTACCTTCTGCACCCCTAGGCTAACAAAGAATTAAGGAGCAGCTTCTCGCCCCCATAAGATTCAGCTTTATCTCTGAGTCTGGCTCAATATGACAAGATGGCAAAGAGATCAATGGCAGCTTTCAAGACACCTAGAGAGCATAACTACAGCATTCCAGCCTCTGGAAAATGTTCCTTACAGGAGCTTAAGTGCCTCCAAGGAATGATGGGACCCTGCCAAGTATTCCATGCTTTCTTCTTCCATCCGGTCTGGTCCGGCAACAAACCTGCCTTTGAAGTCTTAAAGTTGATACTTGATAGCAACCTCTAGCTGCACAACTCAGATTCTGACCACATACATTCTAAAGTTAAAACTAAGTATTTTCAGTTTCTGCAGAAAATATTTAAAACTTGTTTTTATCTTGTTGGTCATGTTCTCAATACCACTTGAAAACCATTTTAAGGTTTTATCTTTTCTATGGCATTGAAATTTGACACACAGAGACTTTGATAATAACAATATCAAACGTTACACAAGAAAAAATTTCAAGTTTGAAGTCTCCTTATAATGCTGGTGGCAGGTAACAGATTATTGTTTGTCTCATAGGCCATGCCCAGTCAGGGCTTCACTGTTGTCATGAAACTAAAAATATGTTCAGAGGCCCGTGGTTTACAAAGTTCTTCCCACACTTTAGCTCATGTCCACACCCACTGACATCCACCTCCAGAGACCGGTAGCACCAGCTTGACTACCTACATGCTACAGAGAAAGACACTGAGGCTTAGAGACAGAAAGTTGACGAAGTGATAAGTGAGAGCCAGGACTCAAACCAAGGTCCCGACCCCACGTCAGACACGTGGTTATGTCAAGAAGCCCACAAGTAAATCTGCAGTTTCCCCAAATATGTCTCACTGTGAGTTGTGTGAGGAATGATATTTCATTTCAATTCAAATCATTCACCTTCAAAGTCAAGCAATTTAGTCAAAACACAATAAAAACACAAAGTGCTACAGACAATGACTTTGAAGGCTTAAGTGGAAGCAAAATACCTGGTAAAATGAAATCCTTTCCATTAATCTTTCCTCCGTCTCTTCCACCAAACTCACAGAGGGTAACGTAGATACAAGAATTTCCAGGTCCTTTTCAAGAGATGCATAGTTTTCATCAAATTCTTCCCATTTCTAAAGAATTAAGAACACATGATCAGCAGGGGGCTTTTTCTAGATTAGTTCCAGATAATGACAAAATTAATCCTAAAAACAAAAATGAACTCTGAGACCATACAAAATTAAAGCACAGATTCCAGGGGTTTCTGAGATATAACCCACCCTAGTAAGAGCTCAGTGTCTGGTGGGAAACAACTCCACTTGTACTGCTTTGTGGAGAAGGTTTTAAAAAATCCAGTTGGGGGCTTCCCTGGTGGCGCAGTGGTTGGGAGTCTGCCTGCCGATGCAGGGGACACGGGTTCGAGCCCTGGTCTGGGAGGATCCCACATGCCGCGGAGCAACTATGCCCGTGAGCCACAGTTGCTGAGCCTGCGCGTCTGGAGCCTGTGCTCCGCAACGGGAGAGGCCGCGATGAGGAGTGGCCCCCACTTGCCGTGGCTGGAGAGAGCCCCTCGCACAGAGGCGGGGACCCAGCACAGCCATAGATAAATTAATTAATTAATTAATTTTAAAAAACCCAAAAACCCACTTATTAAAAAAAAAAAATCCAGTTGGTATTAGGGTTTTATGCTTGTCTCGTCAAATCGAGGAGGGAATAATAGGATTAAGTTAAAGTGATACTCTCAGCATATACCTCTGTGGAGACCTCAGAGCCTTTCTCTTACTTGGAAAGGAAGGGGCTAACTTGTAAAGTCTTTTTCAACAGAAGCTGCTGTTAGGCTGCTCCCAACGCTCCCTGCTCCAATCCCCAGTCCGACGAACATTACCCAACAAACATGACCCAAACCGTTACCCTACCGTGCTGCTTGAAGAAGCTGTTTGAGAAGTTAAGGGCTTAACGCTTCATCAGGGGAGTAACTACTGCCTTAGCCTGAGTCTGCCTTGTCCTAGCTCTCTCTATTTCCATAGAAGCCCACCCCTAGGGTCTCAGCACTCTACAGAGCTGACTTAGGGACATGAAATCTTACTGCTGGAAAATTAACCACCTCAGTAATTCTCATAGCTAGTGAAACAGCGGGTGACGTGGCTGTTAGGGGCACTCACTGGGTTCATGGAGTCTTTTTTTTTTTTTTTAACTTATTTATTATTTATTTGGCTGTGCCACAGGGCATGTAGGATCTTAGTTCCCTGACCAGGGAGTAAACCTGTGCCCCCTGCAGTGGAAGCATGGAGTCTTAACCACTGGACTGCCAGGGAAGTCCCTCATGGAGTCTTTTTTTTAAATACGATGAACTATTACTATAAATATCAACTTGACACACTAACTAGAAAATTACTTTTATTAGCATAAAATAATACCATAGCTTATTATCACATTAAAAAGTTGAACACTGGAACTTTCTTGGTGGCGCAGTGGTTAGGAATCTGCCTGTCAGTGCAGGGGACACGGGTTTGATCCCTGGTCTGGGAAGATCCCACATGTCGCGTAGCAACTACGCCCATGTGCCACAACTACTGAGCCTGCGCTCTAGAGCCCACGAGCCACAACTACTGAGCCCACGTGCCACAACTACTGAAACCTGTGAGCCTAGAGCCCGTGCTCCACAACAAGAGAAGCCACTGCGATGAGAAGCCCACGCACCGCAATGAAGAGTAGCCCCCGCTCGCGGCAACTAGAGAAAGCCCGCGTGCAGCAACGAAGACTCAATGCAGCCAAAAAGAAAATAAATTAAAAAAAAAAAAAGTTAAATATTTCTTTGTTTTTTGTTTATTTCCTTTATGTACTAACATCCACCGTGTTTAAGAAGTTAAAGGGGAAATAAACCTTAAAATTGAGAAAGAGCTTTATGTAAGCTTAATTTGTTTCTTTGAATCGGGGCAGGACTGTCATGAATCCACTTCAGCAACAGAACATCTGGGCTTGTCCTCTTCGGGATGCACAGTTTCTGAACCACTGACTATTTCATCAAATGATCTCATTCAAGATCTCAAAGTGCTTTCCATTTTGTTTATTTGTACACAAACCTAGAAGGTAGAAAGATGCTGTGCCATCCCTAACCAACATATAAGAAATCTCAGCTAATATTTCATTCCGGAAGTAGCAGTCAGAGCTGGAACAGGATTCCACATTCCTCACTGCTGGTTCCCACTTAACTACTGCTTAATAATAACCAGATAATTGTTTTCGAACCTACAGGTGATGGTTGAAAATCCAGAATTCCCGGCTTAAGTACAAAATTTATGAAAGGCACATACCTGCAATAAACTTTGCAGCTTTATTCCACACTGGTGTGACTTTTCTTCTAGCAATTTAACTTCCTTTACTTGTTCTGCCCAAAATGTCTCTTTCTTTTGCAATAAAGAAGGAAGCATTTTGTTGGAGTATGTTTGGATCAACAGCATGTCAGCAACAAGCTTCTGGAAAAAAAGCTGTGAAATGAGGAAGATTTTAATATTTACTTATTTTTACATTGTGAAAAATCTTAAAATTCAAGTTACTTCAACATGTTATAGTGTCATTTACTTTTTAATCCAAAATCCCAGGACAGCCATGTAGAGTCAAACACATGAGAAAACAAAATAAAAATTGCCTATGTGTCCATAGTCTTTGAGTACGAATGGAATTTTAACAAATCACAAAGAAAAATTACCCTAGGTAATATTTTCCACAAAATAGTCCATATTAAAGGGCAAACATTATTAGTCAATTTAAATTTCCAGTGAGATCTTCTTATATCAGTTATTCCAAGTTTTAAGAAACTTTACAGAAAGTGGTAAAGCCACTAATGTGGCTAATTAGTTTCAAGATGATAAATTGGATGGATAGCTGTGTGAGCCCAAGAAACTCACATATTCAATAGCCAGGGGTTCCGAAACTCTGGTTCTAACTTCTACACAATAAAATAGTTAACTAAAGGGAATTCGCTGATGGGGTCTATTGGGATTCTGGTTGGTAAAAGCTCCCAGAATAGCACTTTAAGACCTTTGAAGAGGAAGGCTTTCCTTCACATGGCTCTCTATTTATAGTCGGCTGCCCCCTCTAGTTGTTTGGGGGGGACTTCTTATTAGGTGAATCCCTTCTCTTGTTCCTTAAAAAGGATATACAGAAGGGTTTATAAAAGCATCTAGCATAAGGTCTGACATATTGTATATATCAGTTAATATATTTTCTCCTCTTCCCCGCCATCCTTTATACAATATTTACCTCTGAATTTTTCTCAGACTAAGGTCTACTTAATCAAAAGCCTAGACTTCAGCTTACCGAAGGCAGGAACTCTTGTCTTATACATTTTTATTATCAGCACTTAATTACTGCATATCTCTTGTTGATGATCATGAGGTTTTGTTTAATGAAATGAATAGAAAACAAAAGGATTTATTGTAGCATTATGCTAGACATACATTTACGTAATTTAAATATTTCTTTTGATTTCAGTTCTCAGTAAAGCCTCTCCTAACCCCCGAATTCAATTCCCTCTATTAAATGTTCTTAAAAGTGTGTATGCCAAGTCTAATTTTAAATTTGTTTGAATGACTCCTTGACAAATATGTCTTCTCAATCAACTGAAAGCTCCATAAATATTAGGAACTATGTCTGTTTTCACTCACAATCATATTCTTACGAGTTTAGCAGGGTTCCTGGTACACAGTGAGCACTGTAATAGATGTTTGTTAAAAGAATGAAGGAATGATGTAACTTTCACCAAGGAAGAAAACGGATGCTCTTAGTTCACACTCAGAAAAACTTAAAGTCTATGAAAAGGTGATCTGACCCACGTGTCTTACCTTGTGATTTTGTATTTGAGCCTGTAAGGCAACTTTACTTTTGGTTTGTTGTAAGTGGTCATGAGCAAGATTTTCCTTTCCGATATTCACCAGTTCTACCATGCCTTGCAACAAAGCATCTTGCTGGCTCTCAGTGATGAAAGGGCTGCTGAGTTTTGTGTACCTGGCTCTCAGGATTCCCCACATTCTGTCAAGTACATCCTGAAAAGAAAGAGCAGCTGTGCACAGACTTTTCCATCCAACCATGAAAATAACCCAAATGAAGAACATATCTAAATTCCCTTGGTAGAAGAAAAAAGTCTTACTTTTTACAATCATAGTAATTCACGGAGAGGAAATTATAAGAGTAATACTCTTTATAATTCATAGTTATGTTTTCTGCTCAGACATACCTCTAATTTGTAAACCTCCTGGAGTAGAACAGAAGGTAAATGAAGCCTCTCCCCTTCGTCTCTTAGTTTTGCCACTCGGCTCTCAGAGTTCTGCAGCTCCACTGTATATGCATCTGCTTTCTAAAGTGAGAGACAATACAAAAAAGTAAAACCCTTTAATAAGGAGTCTACATATTCATTTAAAAAGAATTAAACAGTATAGAAAAGAATTAAGGGAAAAGTGAAAGTCCCACTTCTCTATCCTCTCCATTCTCCCCAAAGATCCACAGTTGACGGTTTGTTCCTAATGTGTTCAAAGCATGTACTGAGTAGAGGTATAGTGCACATCCTGAAACGCAACAGATTGCACACATCACTGTGTTCTGCAATTTGCATTCCTCACTTATCAGCTCCTCAGCATTTCTTCACATCAGTACAAACGTATCTGGAGCCTTTTAAACGGACATATAGTATGCCATTGTAAGGCTGCTCACTGCTTCAGCAGCAGTCTGCTCTTAATGGACTTTTGGGCTATTTAGAGTCTTTAATTCAAGCAGTGCAGCTAGGTCCATCCTTGAATATTCATAAACATATTTATCTTTATGCACTTGCCTTCTTCTTTAGGATAAGTGCAAGTCCGGTACCTAGAGAAGTGCCTGAACATAGTAGGTCCTCAATTAATACTTGCTGGATAAGTGGAGTGAAAGAGCTGCTGTATGGAAGAGCATTTAGGCTTAAAGTTTTGATATGTAGCCAAATGATCCCTAGATGCTGGACTAATTGGCACTCCTACAAAGAGGGTGAGGGTTTCATTTCTCAATACCCTTCCCAACACTAAACAAACTTATATTTCGGGAAGTGATTCAGAAACACAGCTTACACACAAGACTCTCTGGTTCAAGGTTAAGTCAGTTTGAATTATTTTGACTTGATTACCTGAAGCTGTTCATCAATACTCTGGCCACTAATTTCATTCAGAGATTGTTGTAAAGATGTTTTATTCTTAGTAAGTTGATCATATAATCGCTTTATTTCATTCTGTACAAAAAGATAAATGCAGGAAACAGTGAGAATCTCACTTAGGCCTTCAGTACCTTTTTAAAAATTCAGTTGTCCTTCAATTTCTGTGCTATAAGAAATTTCAAGCATATGCCAAAATAGGAGGAATCCCTGCATTACCAACATCCATCCAGCTTTAACAATTACTGACTTGGGGCTGGTCGTCTCTCTTCTGCACCCTCCCCTGAGCTTTCTTGACTGTACCTAACCTCCCTTCCCTCAGATTATTTGGAAGCAAATCCCAGATATCATATTATTTCACTAGTATATGTTTTAGTATGTAGTTCCTAAAAGATAAAGATTCCTCCCTTTAAAAATACTACAAATCAATAATAATTCCTTAGTATTATTAACTGTCTAGGCAGGGTTCACATTTCTCTAATTGCCTATACTTTTTCCTTTTGGCTTGTTGGAACCGGGATCTAAATGAGGTCCAATAGGTTGCAATGGATTAATAAGTGTCTTAAGTCCCTTGTAATCTGCAGGCTCCCTGCCCATCTCTCTCTTTTTTTGTTTTTTTGGATTTTTTGGTGTTGGGGTGGCGGGATGGTCGTGGAAAAAAGCACATATACACACATTCTATGCAGCTTGCCACTGCCTGGGCCTGGCTGACTGCATTCCCTTGGTGCCACTCAACATGTTCCTCCCTTGTGTCTATTTGACTTGGATTCTAGAGGCTTGACCAGGTTCAGGTTTGATTTTATGGGCAAGACTCCTTCCTAAGTGATGTTCTGTTTCATTTCTCTCTCATTAGATAGTTTTTAGTAGCTTCCTAACTAGTCCCCCTGCCTCAAGTCTCCGCTCTAATCCCCATTAGACAACTGCCAGACGGATCTGCCGGAAATGTACGTGGACTGTCATTCCTTTGCTCAAAAACTGTAATGGCTCCCCTTACCTAGAAATCCTGCCGGGTGACGCTCTTTAAGTGGCTGAATGTAATGCAGGAAAGAAACATTACTTTAGCTCAACCTAACAAATTCATACCCGAGAGCTTGGAAAGGACCTCGCTTTCAAATGGTCTCCCACCATGAGCAGCT
Source organism: Balaenoptera physalus (assembly GCF_965194825.1). Taxonomy (NCBI): domain Eukaryota; kingdom Metazoa; phylum Chordata; class Mammalia; order Artiodactyla; family Balaenopteridae; genus Balaenoptera; species Balaenoptera physalus. The sequence goes on from NC_138883.1 coordinate 37,661,161, forward strand.
GAACTAACTTAAAGACCTTCATAGAAAGAGTGTCATCGCTTTCCTTAGCAATGCCCACTCATGAATGCTGCCAGGCATAGGAATGAATGGAAATTAGAGGTCCATGCTATGACCTAAGACAGTGTCAAAGCAGCCAAGCGCCCAGACCCATACCTGATAACTGCGGTTATAGTCGAGGCCAGCTTTCAGGGACTTGCTCCTAGAGGCAGTTGTAGCCTGGATGTGCTCCAGGTAGACTTGGAGGTTATCAAAACAGTCAAGGAACAGGCTGGCGTTCTTGCCAGGCCAAGTCATGGCTTTTGAAATATCATTCTTCTTGTCACTCATAGCTAAGCAAAGTTTTTTCAACTCAAGAGCCAGAGTCTGCAAAGTGGAGAGGAAGAAAGACACTGTGAACAAGGTCTGACCTTGAGAGGTTTCAGCTCTAGGTAACTAGTGGGCTGCCTGTGGTAACGGCCAACACGTGGGCTGGATGGACGCTCCCTACCTCGTAGTGCACCTGCTGGGCACCGACATCCCCTCTCAAGAGCCAAGGGGTCTGCAGCATCTCCTCCACACTGCCCAGGCACTGACTGAGGGTCAGAAAGAGTTCAAGTAATTTCTTATCCAAATTTGCGTATGTTTCTTCTGACACGTTTTCCTAAATCAAGAGGAGAAAAGGAAAAATAAAAATCACTAAGATTCCTTGCCTTCCTAAGCCTATATTTTCCCTGGTTTCCATTATAGTTTACAATTTATGTTATGCTTTTTTAAAAATAATTAGTCATTTCAAATGCATTGTGAACTAGGTAGCAGAATAAATAAATAAAATTAAGATGTTAACTCTGAGAGAAACAAGTTTAAGAAACTCAGTGTTAGGTAGTGAGTTGACTACTGAATGGAATGAAAAGGTAAATCAAAAGATGAAGGACTTCTTTAGTGGGGCCATCCAGGTGGAAGCGTGGTCCCAGATAAATCACACTATCCCTCTTCCCACTGTTCTCCACCTCCCATAATTTAACATAGGAGAAAGTGGGTTAATGAAATCAAGTATGGCCTGGAGAAGGAAAAGAAGTCAAGAAACTTGAAGGGTTCATTAGAAAAAGGTACAACATCTTAAAGGTAGGCATGGTACGGCATGGTACAGCCTGGTGACTATAAGTAAGTTAGGAGCCTGCCAAAGCTACTGATTACCCCAATTTGGGCTGTTTCCTGCCCTGTTCTTTGATGGGTACCTAAGCTATCCCGCACACCGCCTCAGTGTTAAGCCTACTCAAGGTTGGAAACCTTGCAGCTACTCCCTCCCTCCCTTCTCACCCTTGCAATCCCAGAGCCCCACTGCAGACAGTACTAATCAATCAAGATCCTTGTTCCTGCCAATCCTGGACTCAGGTTTAGAAGCCTATGCACATGGTATTCTACGCAACCACTACCGAATTTACCAGAGTCAGTAAGAGAGATAAATCCTATTTGCAATTCTAGGACTCATTCCATTATGTGTCCTATTATTTGTTCAGTAAAGAAAATTACGACCAATTTACAATATCACATTTCCCCTCATTTTTGTTATTGCAATGAGGAAAATATATAACATGCAGCTGCTACCTGTGTCTGAAGATTATTTGCTTCTTGACGGAGGTCTTCAAGTTGGGTGGTATAAGTTTTCAGTTCTTCAGCTGTTGGGTATCTAAAGTTATATATACTCACACTGGGTAGAACACTCATATTTGTGGCAACCTATTTGAAAAAGGGAAACCCTATTACAAAGAGTTTGAGATCCTGTGAATGTTAACATAAAACATCAAAAATGCCTTAAAAAAAAAAAGCCTTAACATGCTATCTTCCGAGTTTACCTTCTTGGAAAGTGTTTTTTGTCTATCTTGTCATTTATAAGAAAAAAATAATTAAATTAAAATTTAAATATTTTGGACAGCTTTGAAAAGTCATGACAGGCTTTACACAGACACTTGAGGGTCCATTTAGGTAACAAAACGAGGGGAAACAAAGTATAATTTGAAAAATAGAATAAAACCACTAATCTTTCAATTTGTAGGGATGCTATCTATCTGTGTTCCAAGGTTAGCTGTTCCTTTTCCCATTTATTGGTAGACTCCTGGCATACAGCCAACTCTTAGAATAGAATACCGTCACCTCCAGGGACAGATTTGCATCTTGATTTGTTATTGAAAAGCTAAATCAGTACTGAAAATGAGCTGTGACTTCAGAAGGGAGAATGATTCAAAGTTAATTTCTTTCCCAAATTGGAAAACTAACATATATAAAGGAACAGGATGGGATGGTAGATGACTCTGCTGGGGTGGAAGGGTGGAGAACAAGGGATGTTATTCTATTGCTGGAAAAAGAATGATATATTACATGTTATAGCGTATATGACAGGAGAAACCAAGACTAAAGTCCTACCAATGAATTTGATTCAACTTTAATTGGTCAAATAAGGTTCTTGGTAGAGTAGAAGAGAACGGAAAAGTTCCCACCAGATTGGGGAATTGGGAAACCATTGAAAACCTTTGCCCTGGCAGTTTGAGTGCAAAGTTAAAGGCCGAAACTTGATTGCTGGGAGCAACGGTGCTATTCTGCTCATGGGCTCCCTGTTTAGAGAAACATCCATCAGTAGCTGGCACAGTATGAATAAACCCTTGTAATGGCAATAATCAGGTGTGATAAGGTGTGCTGGTGAGAATACCTATAGACAGGTACCATTGGCATAGGGGCCAGCACACTACAGATGCCAAATAATCTTTTGATGAATGAATGACACTCATATAGCAACGTATCATTTTCAAAGTATTTTTTTACATATATTATTCATTCCTTTATTCATTCAACATATAGTAACCAAGATTTTTTTGATGTTCCAGTTACTACTGTGCCAGGCACTCAAATGTGAATCAGGCAGACATGGTCTTTCTTCTCATGCCATCTAATGGGGAATACAGACAAATACGCAGGTGTATAGTATAGCAAGAGCTATGATCAGGGAAGCCCAGCGTGCTATAGAAGCACAAAAGGGAAGCACTTAATGCAGATTTCCAGGAAGATGAAAAGAGGACAGCTAAGTAAGAAAATCCACCTGGCATCTTTGCCTTCTGAATATAAATAAACTGCGTTTTGAAAATAATGCAGAACATACATGTGTGTTTAATGAATGCTCGTTGGATTTTCAAAGGTAAACACACTTATTTACACTGTGTGCACATACACACTGACCTGGGGCTGCACAAGCTGAGGTAGAGGGAGCCGAATTTTTGATGAAAGTTCATGATGTAAATATTGCCATTTATCTCCACTTTGGCCCTGGGTTGACAAGATCAAGTCTGGAGCATCATTTTCAGGGCTAGATGCCTTACTGCTTTTAAGGGAAAACAAAAGGTGAAAAGAATAATCAACATAGAAAAATTTTATTACATTCAGACAATGTTTTATAAGTGACATTAAAAGAAACACTGTTAACTCTCCCAACCACAATACTACCGAATGTCCAATTCTTTAAAAATATTTTACCTCACAGATGATGTCTGAGTTGTATCTTTATCATGTTGGCGATACTGAGGCCATATTTTGTTAGCATTAAATTCTATGAATTTGATTAAATCTTTCTGTTCCATCGGTTTTAACTCCAAAACCTATAATTGAATAAGATTCAAATAGTCCAATCAATCAAGGTTTTCAATTAGTACCCAAGGGTTTCTTCTGTTGAGATCAGCTGATTTGGAATCACTTCCTAAATCATTATTTACTATTTCTCTTTCTTGCTTGCTTGTTCTCGTTAACTTTTATTTTTCAAAAACTTATTTAAAATATTCACACAGTGACCAAGTATTGTTAAATATATGCTACACACATGGAAAACCACCAAAAATATACTAAAACATTTTGAAACAACAGGGAAAGAAGTGTTGCAGTTACAGAGGTAAGTTCACCCTGAAGATATTTGCTTAGTTTGATATAAGACGCAAGTTAATAAGGCAGCCAAGTTCCAGTATCCCCAACTGTAGCAGATGAAAGCAAAGTACCTACTGCAGTAAACACTCAAAACTCAGAGCTGCTGCACACACAGGAACACCCACACATCACACTTTCTATTCAGTCACGTAAGAAAACACTCCAATGGCCTTTCAGTATTTAGTTCAATGGGACATTCCATACAGAAAGCTTTATTCTTATCTTTATAACTGTTCGGGGCTGAAATTACCTGTTGCTGCTGGAAATCTTTTTGTCTGCTGAACTGTGGCCTTTCAGTTACAATAGATTCAAATTCAGAAAGGTTATCTGGTTGGAGAACTTTCTGATGCTCGGAAGATTTCTTTAGCATGGCAGAATGCTGCAAAACATTTTACGATGGCAGACTATTTATTTAAACTGGTGACCTATTTCAATTCTAATAATGCGGCTACACAATGGAAAAGTTGTATGTGAAGTAAATGACTGTATTTTGTTAATTACAGTAATTATACACTACGATTTAATGTACTTATTTCATAACAACTTCAAAAACCACTATGTTTGATGAAGTGGTCGTTTTCTCATTCCTCAACTTAACTCATCCAATGAGTTACTAAAAGCTAGGAAATCGATTGCACTTTTTTACTGAGGACAAAGTGAAACGGATATAAAAAACAGACATGGTATCATGCTTATGAACGCAAATTTCCCCTATGTCTAAAACATAAGTAGTTGTTTTAAAAGAGAGAGAACATATTAGGATAAAAGGGGATCCATACAGCCTGTGTATTTGGAGCCAATCTTATTTCTGTGAATGTAAGTCCTCTTAAGTAGAAACCACCAACTTGTAAGTATGGATGCAAATCTTACATAGTAAGATCCTACTCACAAGATGAACATTTGCATTTATATACACAGAATGCTTTTAAAAGTCACAGCACACTTTAGCTGTATGACACTTTCATCAGTATATGTGAATATTTATAAATGAATAACAAAAAGTACCCTGGAAACAGGTTTTTGTGTTTCTGATTGTCAAATTTTAATCTTATCTATAAAGGCTTCATTTTTCCAGTCAATCAGAGTCACACAATTCCTTTAAAATATATCCTTCTTTTATGAAGAAGGCTTACAGAGAGCTCATTATCAGCAAGAACAATCAACCCAGTCAAACCAACTCTAACCAAACCAACACCATCACTAAAGACAACCTAGATCGGAAAACTACACAGCGAAATGAAACCAATGACAAAAGCCAGTGTAACCAAGCCTTACAGTTTTAAGAGGCATAATTCTTGGGCTTCCCTGGTGGCGCAGTGGTTGAGAATCTGCCTGCCAATGCAGGGGACATGGGTTCGAGCGCTGGTCTGGGAAGATCCCACATGCCACGGAGCAACTAGGCCCGTGAGCCACAACTACTGAGCCCGCGTGTCTGAAGCTTGTGCTCCGCAACAAGAGAGGCCGCGACAGTGAGAGGCCCGCGCACCGCGATGAAGAGTGGCCCCCACTTGCCACAACTTGGGAAAGCCCACGCACAGAAACGAAGACCCAACACAGCCCAAAATAAATAAATAAATAAATAAATAATTTTTAAAAATTAAAAAAAAAAAAGATATACTCTCAGCAACCTTCAAATATACAACAGTACTGTCAACTGTAGCCACCATGCTGTACATTACATCCCCAGAACTTATTTAAAGAAAAAAAAAAAAAAGAGGCATAATTCTTCCTTACTTACTGTAATTCCTCTGTAGTTGTTTCCTTACCTCCACCCAGAGCTCTTTGCTGATGGATCTACCATGTGCACGTATCTACATACATGTTTATACACAGTCATATTTTACCTGGTTCTCGCTGTATTTCTCCTGCAGCATCATCTGGACTTTTTCCAAATTGCACTTCACGGTTTTTAGTTTCCAGGAAAGTGCTTCAGCCTCCTGTTGAGTGGCTCCACTGTCTCCCAGGCCCTGATCTTTGCAATTCTCTAACAGAGAGGCGACCTTGTGCTCAATCTCTGTTAGCATAGCCTAGGGAATAAAATCATTTAATTAACCATAGGTTTGGTCCTGAACAAGTGTTACAGTCCAAAATAAGTTAGATTCACTCTCTCTACCTAAGTGTATATATAAAGTCCTAGAAACACAAGTTGGAAGGGACCCTGGGGAAGGAAAAACAACTTCCACATAATTCCTGTGCTTATCCATAAGGGTACAACCAAACCAACTCCAAATCGGTTGTAAATAAATCATCTAAATTGGTTGTAAAATAATCTAAAACAAGTGATTCTATATTCACCTTAGAAAACAGAGCTTAATATATCCATTATAGCATAGTGGTTAAGACCACAGACACAGGAACTAGACTGCCTGGGTTCAGATCCCAGCCCTGCCACTTCATAGCTGGGAAAATTTGGGCACCTTATCTATGCTTGTGTCTCTAGTCATCTGTAAAATGGGGATAATAACAGAACTTACCTCCTGAGGTCATTTTGAGAAGCTAGAGTTAAATCCACATACTTTGGCCAGTGCTTGATACGTAGTCTGTGCCAACTATTTTTTTTTCCCACCTTCCTAACCTTTTTCTGTTGCAATCCAAGTGCTGAGTAGTAATAAAAAAAGAATTCTTTGAAAATTCTTTCCTTCGCTCTTTTCCTTCGCTTTCTCAAGCCAAATAAGCTTCCCAAATATCAGAAGACGACTACAGAAGACATAATTTGGAACCTAAAACACTTAGTCATTGATACAACTGGCTGACTTACACCCGGATCTAAAAATAAATCAGGAGGATGAAGTAAGTTTCCCAGTAAGTCACCATCATTGTTCTCCTCCTAACAGATCAAGTTTGCCCTCTCCTGGGGCTCAGGAGCCCCAAAAGTCATGTCAACTGGCTGGGCACACGAGTGTAGCAGCAGCATTCAGCCTTACATGCCAGCACTGTGAATGCTTGTGCTAAAATAGTGTGTGACTATGAACAAGTTCAGTTCTTTGAGAGAAACTTAAAGAAAAACTATTCTTAAAACAAATTTTCACATAACATACTTATAACTTCTCCATTCAAGCAAATTACTTGTATCCTCTATATATAGACTCTTCTAAGCTTAAACAATATGTACTTATAGATTTTAAAGTGGCTGTAAACAAAGTATACTATAATTCTGCACTCTTTTTCTCCATTTAGCTATTTTATGTATACATTTTCATGTGTCTACATACATATACTTCATGATTCCTGTTGTAATAGCCACAAGTCAGTACTCTATAATTCTCTTAATCTCCCTGTTGTTAAGCCTTTAAACTGTTTCCAGTGCTTCACTTCCGTAATCAATGCAGCCATAAATATTCTTTTCCTTTTGGGTTATTTTCAGAGGGTAAATTTAAAGTAATGGGATTATTAGGTCAAAGAAGATGGACATCTTATCTGCTGACAGCTGAATTCCCAAAACATTGAACCAATCAGACAGACATTAGTGGATCTATTTCTCCAGAGCTTTCCAGGATGATATAATTTTTGTCAAGGTAATGTAGGAACAAAACAACAGCTGTTTTGATTCACATGTCTTTAATAATCGAGGCTAAACATTCTTCTCAAATATTAAATTACCGAATATAATTTTTTCTTGGCTGACCTGTTTGCTCCTGTCCTTTGGACATTTTCCCTCTGGCAACTTAGTGTTTTTACAGACCACTGTAAGGCTTTTTATATGTTTCAAAGTTAAACTGTATGTGTCATGGTGTTATATAAATGAGCCAAAGTTGGCCCCTGTATATTGACTCATATGTTGTTTATTTCTTCACAGCAGAAATATCAGCTCACATTTCGCTAGTGCCAGACTCAAAACTGGACCCCCATATCTGTTAGCTATGGTTAAGACAAACTTTGGTGCTCTAAAGACCCCAGCCTCTGCTGCCCTTCAGAGCTCTCTGACATCACCTAGACACACGAGCCCCTCTGGACTGCCCATCTCCTGGGAGTTCCATTGTCTCTCCCCTTCCGGGTGGTGGTCCCACCCTCACTCCTTGCCAAAGCCTCTGGAAGGTCCCCTGCCATGAGAGACTTTCCAGTCCCTCCAGGTCCCACCAAAACTCTGCCCAAATAAAGCTCATTGCGACTTACTGCCACCTTGCGGTCCTATTTTTTCCTTGAGCAGCCCTCACATCCTTGAACTAACTACAAGTGGCCCAAGGACCAGATTTTGGTAATGATCAAGGAATTGGCTCTGGGGGTCTACCCAGTCAGCAGGACAATCAATTGGCAGATGGCTTCTGAATGGCCTTAAGTGGCTAGGTCTCAACATCTGGAATACTGCAGGTTCAGATTAGAGTAGCTCTGCTCTGTGCTGAATGACACTGTCTTCTCCAGACTCTCAAGCGCCTCATCAGCTAGGTCATGTCGTAGTGCCAGTATGTGAGTGAATCCCTCCTCGGAGCTGACTTTTGGGGTGAGAAGTGCTGAGCTGCCCAAGGAAGGAAGTCAGCTTGCTTACCTGGGTCCCACCGGACAGGCACTGGATGTTGTAAGACTGTGGGTCTGAATGGAAAAAGGGGAGGAGTGCCGGCCTCGGGCCCAGGTGGGTCTTCCCCAACCCCATAATGGGATATAGTGGGTGGAGCTCCCTGTGGACTGGCCAGTGACTTGGGGTACTCTGAGAGGAAGTCCTTGTCCCTGGGACCACTGCAAGCGAGCCAATCTGGCCAAGGTAGGTCTTAAGTGCCTTTGGGGGAGGTGCCTCGGCTGGGCTGGGCTGGGCTGGGCTGGGCTGTCGTGCGTGAGGCTCATTTATGCTCCTGCAGTGTCGTCAGTCTTGCCTCTCCCTGGAGGGATACAGAGATCCCAACCTTTGGGCTGTGCCAGCAAATGTTACTCAAAATGACTCGCAGGCAAGGAAGTTTACATTCCTGCCCCTCCCCGGCAGGAGCAGGAGCATTTGTAATAACACGGCAGCAAAGCCCTTTTCTAGTGTATCTGCAATCCTGCAAATCAGGATATTCATTTTCATTTCTGACGAATGAAAATTCAAAGAATTTAATATTATGAATAAAATTAGTATTTATTGAGCACTTTATATATACTTCATACACCAGACACTGATTTAGATAATTTATCTCATTTAATCCTGACAAAGTCTTAGGAGATAACCTACTCTATGAGGAAAATGAGGTGAGAAGTTAACTCCTAGCAGTTCACAGTTTGGATCTGAACTCTAGATTCTGAGATCTTACCCACTACTATCTCCCCAAATACTCTGCTTACATAAATCATTTCAAAGAACTATCCTGAGAACAAAAAGTTGAGGCCAAGATAAACATAGGGGTCAGAGTAACAGGAAGAATCACACTGTTGCTTTAAAAGAAACTCACCCAGTCTCAGAAGGTGATTGGCGAAGAGGCAGACCCTGAGCTCAGACCCGTTAGGCTTACCTGGCACCCTACCAGCTGCTGTTCCACCGCCTGCTGCATGTCTGCATCTAACGTTTCCGGCTCGAATGCCACGTTGGCTTGCTGCAGCCACAGCTCCAGCTCAGCCACCTGGTTCTTGCAGACATGGAGGACTTCCGCAGGCTTGGGCCTCGCTTTCTCCACCGTGGCCTCAAAAGCTCCTTGCTCATCAGAAAAGCCCGGAGCTGAAACCTTGATAGGAGATGTGGTACCCTATGATAAATCCAAAGGCAATCCAGCGGTGAAAAGTTAGGAGTCCAAAACGTTCAGATTTGGACTTGCAAAGACCTGTGAACTTATAGCATTTCCCCAGTTAAAAGAAAAATAAGGGCAGAAGAAGTAAGAAAGAAAAGAAAAAGCCACCTCCACAGGCATAGCAATGATCACGTGATCTGGCGCCCCAGGTTTCCAAGCAGCTGATCTGCATGTACACAGGTACAGAGTTCCTGGGCACAGAGGACGCAAACAGGCTTGCAGTTCATTAAACGGTGGGTCCCAGGAGACAGGTGAGTGTGAGCGAGAGGGTGTGCATGTGGGTGTGTGTGTCTGAAACATTTCAGCGAATTGGCCGGTGTTTAAAGTTGCATGATGCATGATTAAGCAATGCTTACATTGCTGTGCGCTCTGTTCAAACACAAAAAAAGATCTTTACACACCGGCAAGGATACAAGGAAATATACCTCACATTTTTAACTTAATATCTTCTCAAGTAGTTTAGATTATAAAATATTTTAGCTTCCCCCCCACCCCCACTAGTACTTATCTAAACTTCTCCCTATTAAAAATAACTTGAGTCAAGTGATAAGCTTCACTGGGGTAATTTGGAAACTTTGCTACTATTCTTCAGAGAATGTCTCTAAAACTACTTTTCACCTTCTAAATACTCAAATATTACTGAGTTGAGGACTAGATGCTTATAGTATAGTATAAAGAAAGTATGATGTGATGTGTTCTTTTTAATATTGAAACACCTAGGTTGCTTATCGATCCGATAGAAAAATTTCTCCCAGGTACCAAGTGAAAGTATTCTAGTAATTATATAATAGATACTTTCAATTTGGAGGCAAAAGATGAATTGATACAGAGATATATTTGCTTCCCACATCTTTTTTCAGAATAGTGAAAGAGTATTGTTGACCCCTCTAGAGGAATTTCTCTAGGAATAAGGATTTGTGTTTTGCTCTACAAAATTAGTGATCTCCGTAAATATTTTATTCATTCTGAGTATGATGAAATGACAATGTTTTCTATATAAGGCTTTGCTAACGCCACCTCAGCATCTAATAAGGCACTATTTTGGCTAACTGAGAAATGGGAGTTGCTCACAAATGTGAGCAATATGCAACTCAAATGCATATTTCCTAATATTTGTGGAATTTTATTTAAACATAGAACTTTCAGTACAACAGAAGCAGATGAAATTGGTATGTGGTAACAAAAATATGCAGGGTATGACAATACCACTCATTTTCACACACAACGATGAGGCTTATGAAAGCTGGTTTGGCAGAAGGGTCCTCTGAGTTGTACTCGTTCCCCTTGACCATCTATTAACTTCACATATGTTTGCCTTTTCTGCCAAAACGCTATTTCTTCCCTGCCTTCATCAGTGTTTTCTTCGAGAATCACCTTCCTAAGGAAATCTTCCCGTTGCCTTGTTTTCTCTGCAGTTCATATACAGATCTATATTTAGATTCACCTGTTTCAATTTTCTTTTTTAATTCTGATCTTTAAAAAAGCAACAGATACGTGATTTTACTGCCAGACACCAATTCCTAGTTATCTGATTAATTGTTTTCTAGTTTTCAGATATTTCTATCTTAGTGGCAAAGATTTTGGGATGCTCTTTTTTGTCAGCTGAGATAACAATCTGTTGATACTGATTGATTAATTAATTAATTAATCTGAAATAACAGATTTACCATCTGCCTTGCTTATTTACTCAAAAACATTCAAGCACCTATATCTGCCACACAGATGTAGAAAATGACAATATTTAATTTCTTAGCTTTCTCACTAACTCACTGAATTAATGAGGAAATAAGGAAGCTGGATAACTAATCTCGGCTTTATTTGCTAGTTATTTGAACCTGAAAAGAATCCAAAGGTGACAGAAGAAAAAAAGATTATTTGTAACTGTAGAACTTCAATAGCTGAAGGTGGCCTGGGGAATGTGCCAGGAATCAGTTCACTCACCTCTTTTTATAGTTACAGAAATCCAGGTACATTTAATGTTTAATCAGTTCACACCCCTCCCATCCCACCACATTGCTTCTGAGAAGCTCAGGCCCAGATATAAATCACTTGCCCGAGGTCACACAGCTCTGAGATCTTTTAATTCTGAGTCCACAGTTTTTTTCCACAATAGCACCCCTGCTGAATATCTTCTCCAAACGATAACCCCAAATTCTAAAAGTAGAAGTTATTTAAATGAAAGTTTTATGACTGTACATTTTGGAGGGCTAAAAGAGTATGACCACAGGTATTTCTTGTTAGAGAATTATGTCATCTCTAAAGCATTAATGTAAACTGATAATACCCAATCTTTTATTGGGCTCTAGAGCTAGGCCACTGTGCTAAGACAATCTCATATTTCACACCCCAAACCCATTATTCCCAGTGCACAGATGAGGAAACTGAGGCTTAGAGAAGCTAGTCAAACTGCCTATGGTCACACAACTAGTAAGTAGAACCAGAATCCAATCCCTGATTTCATTATGCCTTGGGGTCTACAAGTCCACATTAAAAAAAAAAAAATTATTTATTATTTATTTATTTATTTTTGGCCGCGTCGGGTCTTAGTTGCGGCACGCAGGATATTCGTTGAGGCATGTGGGATCTTTCGTTGAGGCACAGGCTTTTCTCTAGTTGTGGTGTGTGGCTTTTCTTTCTCTAGTTGCGGCACGCAGGCCCCAGGGCGTGTGGGCTCTGTAGTTTGCTGCATGCGGGCTCTCTAGTTGAGGCGCGTGAGCTCAGTAGTTGTGGAGCGCGGGCATAGTTGCCCTGCGGCATGTGGGATCCCAGTTCCCTGACCAGGGATCGAACCCGCATCCTCTGCATTGTAAGGCGGATTCTTTACCACTGGACCACCAGGGAAGTCCCAAGTCTTGACATAATTCTGTCAACCCTCTGGCATCCAAGTTAGCCTCTCAGTTAGTGAATGTCATACTGCTTGATTTCTATATAACACATCACTGATTTAAGTAAGATCCATCTAAAAGGCAAATGAATTTTCTGGCTGTAGCTATATTTCATGCCAAAATACCAACCATCAAAAATATTTTACTGTCAATTCTACAAACAGGTGCACACACCCCACCCCACCCCCCAATTTTATAAAATGCAAATCTGCCTGGCTAAAGTGCCTTACCTAAATGCATTTGCACAAATACTAAATATGCCACTGGGATGGTGTGGTGGCAGTTTGTTTTGTGAGGCCAAATCTGCCTTGGTTTCACATCTTTCAATACTAAATATTCAAATTAGGAAGGCAGAGTGGAATATTCTGAGTCTGACTCTTACTCCTCCATTTACCAACTGTACTTTTATTCCCTGAATTTTGATTTCCTCATTCGTAAACATATGGCAGGTATTAACCTACCTTATTTAATCTGAGGATTAGACAGCAAATACAAATGCCCTTTATGTAATAGGCAGTTAATCAATATTAGCTCTCCTCCACTTTCATCACCCCCATAAGTTATATCTACAGAAGAAAGAAGGAGCTGTTACTGGAAAGGCTAGTTCACCCTCACAAGCAGTGAGTGAGTAAAAAATCTTTAATTGCTCTGCACCACGCTTACTCTCTACGTAAACACCTGATGTCAAATCTTCCCATGCTCTGGCTTGGCTGCGCACATGAAGATGTTAAAGTTCACAAAGACCTCTTGGTTTGTAATACAAAATATTGCAAAACACAGAGAGCTTGTCATCTCTGGGGGCTAGTCCACCTATCTGGGCAGTTGGCTTGTCACCAACAGGGACTTACCTCTTGTGTTTGGTTGGGGCTCAGGGAAAATTCTGGGCCTTGCTCAGTGTTTAGTGAGTCTTGTGCAAAAATCTGTGCCATGGAACTATCACACGTGCTTATTTTCCGAGCTGCCTCCTGTAAAGAAAAGAATCAGAGGTCCAGAAAAGTTCCTGCCCTGCTGCCACGCAAGTCCCTCTTCCTGGACCTGCTCATGTTACAAATCAGCTGCTTAAAAAACGTCTAGAGAAGTCAGGTGCATTGAGAAAAAAAAGTTTGCTCATTAGGCAAAAAAAAATCAACTTCCTCAGGTTTGTCTTTATTTTGAAGACTCAAATTCTCTAAAGCTCTGCAGTTAATGAGGGACACATAATGAATCTAGAGAATTACGTATTTAAATGGATAATTAAGAGAATTAAAATTAAATAAGATTATATGATAAAGCCCACATTTCTAATAATGGGGGAAAGATGAATTTTTAAAATTGGGAACAACTATCCTATCCATGAAAAACATAGCTAAATCCTTGCCTCACTACTAACAATGAATTCTAATTGTATCTAATATTTAAATGTAAAAGTTATACCATAAAAATCCTTGAAGAAAATATGAGTGAATCTATTTCTAATCTAGGAGTGGGGAGGGACTTCTAAAGCACGACAATAAAGAAAAAAAATATTACTATTAACAACAAAAATAAAATAACATGCACCACAAAAGACACCATAATCTAAGTTAAAAGAGAAATAACAGACTGGGATAACATCTTGCAAACTGTTAATATCCTTAATATGTTAATTACTGTCATAAATCAATAGGGAAAACATCCCAGTCTGTTTGAAGAAAAAGTCAAATGGCGTGAACAAGTGATTCATAAAAGAAGAATATGAAAGCCAATGAACACCTAAAGAGATACTCAAAATTCTTAGAATATATGCAATTTAAGCCACTGGCTATGTTTGGCTAAGACTGAAAATGTCCAATATCAGCCTAGGGTCAGGAAAGAGGCATTTCCATGCATTCCTGGTAGAAATAAAATTGATGTACTCTTTCTAGAGGGCAGTTTGACAATGTGTGTCACATTTTAAATGGATGTACACTTTGATCCTAGTAGGTGTAACCCACTTACTAGGTTAATCAAAGTTAAACAATGGGAAAATGAAATGTACACAAATATTTAACATAATGCAGTGGGAAAAGTGGATGACGTAATCGACCAATCTTGACTGCTCTACTTACAAGCTGTGTGATCTTGGACAACTTAACCTGGACTTTCTGAGCCTCATTTACTTCATCTTTAAAGTGAGAATATAACCCAGCTCACTCATTCCTGTGATTATTAAACAAGATGACACATACAAAGCATCTCGTAGTTCCTAAGAAAACGTTACTTTCCTGCTCCGCGTACTGAAAACAATAACTGCTATTAGAAAGTTATGAACCAAAAACCAAAGGTAAAGCTTAGATAAAATTGGAAAGGTAGGTTGGGATCATGATAAGTCTGGAAGTCAGGCTAAGAAGATGGCATTTTATTCAGCAGATAGTCAGAATCCAGGAAAGACTGGAGCTTAGCATGAACTGTTTTAGGAAAAGCCATCAGTTAATATTGTATAAGACATATAAATGACTAGAGGTTATAAACCCACTTAGAAGCCTACTCTAAAAGTTTAGGGAAGAAGTTAACAATTGCCCGGAATAGGATGATGACAAAAATAATGGGAGGTGCAGAACAATGTAAAGACTGAATGAACATCACTTGACCAGTGGATATGAAAGGTAAGACAAATGAGGTACCTGAGACGACTCTGAAGTTTGTCCCAGACTCTGAGAAAATAGTGGTGCCACTAACAGATACTGAGGAATTAGGAGGAAGAGCAAGCATTGAAGGAAAGTTGGTAAATGGATTTGAGATGAAGAAAATACATTCAAAAAAAGAAATCTATCTGGAGAGTAGAAATGAGGAACAGATTTATGGGAAAAGTCAAGACTAGAGATTTGATTTGGGAATCCCTGACATACAGGTGACTACCAAATCTATGAGAGGAGAAGAAATTGCCATGGGAGAAAACAGAGAAGAAAGAAGAGGACAAAACATTGGGGGAAATGCCTACCATCACAGAGATGGGGCAAGAGAAGGAGATGGAAGAGGGGCTGCAGGTAGATGAGACAAGAAAGTACAGAATTAAGAAAGCCAAAGAAACACTGCATTTCAAGAAGGCAGAGGTGGTTAGTGCTGAACAGATCAAGAAGGATTAGGACTAATAAAAGGGCACTTAATTGATATGCAGAAGTCAACAGCAATTTAAGTATAGCAAGGGACAAAATCTTGATTACAAAAGGGGCCAAGAAAGAGGAGCACCAAAGTAAAGACATTTAGCCATAAATGAAAGAGGAAGCACCATGTAATTGATCTGGAAAGCAGGATCAAGAAATTCAATGGAATTCTATCAAACATTTAGAAAATAGCTATCACCTGTCCTTCTCAAACTCTTCCAAAATATAGCAGAGGGAGGAACACTCCCAAACTCATTCTACGAGGCCACCATCACCCTGATACCAAAACCAGACAAAGATGTCACAAAAAAACAAAACTACGGGCCAATATCACTGATGAACATAGATGCAAAAATCCTCAACAAAATACTAGCAAACAGAATCCAACAGCACATTAAAAGGATCATACACCATGATCAAGTGGGGTTTATCCCAGGAATGCACGGATTCTTCAATATACACAAATCAATCAATGTGATAAACCATATTAACAAATTGAAGGAGAAAAACCATATGATCATCTCAATAGATGCAGAAGAAGCTTTTGACAAAATTCAACACCCATTTATGATAAAAACCCTCCAGAAAGTAGGCATAGAGGAACTTACCTCAACATAATAAAGGCCACATATGACAAACCCACAGCCAACATCATCCTCAATGGTGAAAAACTGAAACCATTTCCACTAAGATCAGGAACAAGAAAAGGTTGCCCACTCTCACCACTATTATTCAACATTGTTTTGGAAGTTTTAGCCACAGCAATCAGAGGAGGAAAAGAAATAAAAGGAATCCAAATTGGAAAAGAAGAAGTAAAGCTGTCACTCTTTGCAGATGGCATGATACTATACATAGAAAATCCTAAAGATGCTACCAGCAAACTACTAGAGCTAATCGATGAATTTGGTAAAGTACCAGGATACAAAATTAATGCATAGAAATCTCTTGCATTCCTGTACACTAATAATGAAAAATCTGAAAGTGAAATTAAGGAAACACTCCCATTTACCATTGCAACAAAAAGAATAAAATACCTAGGAATAAACCTACCTAAGGAGAGAAAAGACCTGTATGCAGAAAACTATAAGACACTGATGAAAGAAATTAAAGATGATACAAATAGATGGAGAGATATACCATGTTCTTGGATTGGAAGAATCAACATTGTGAAAATGACTATACTACCCAAAGCAATCTACAGATTCAATGCAATCCCTATCAAACTACCAATGGCATTTTTCACAGAACTAGAACAAAAAATTTCACAATTTGTATGGAGACACAAAAGACCCCAAATAGCCAAAGTAATCTTGAGAAAGAAAAACGGAGCTGGAGGAATCAGGCTCCCTGACTTCGGATTATACTACAAAGCTACAGTAATCAAGACAGTATGGTACTGGCACAAAAACAGAAATATAGATCAATGGAACAGGATAGAAAGCCCAGAGATAAACCCACGCACCTATGGTCACCTTATCTTTGATAAAGGAGGCAAGAATATACAATGGAGAAAAACAGCCTCTTCAATAAGTGGTGCTGGGAAAACTGGACAGCTACATGTAAAAGAATGAAATTAGAACACTTCCTAACACCATACACAAAAATAAACTCAAAATGGATTAAAGACCTAAATGTAAGGCTAGACACTATAAAGCTCTTAGAGGAAAACATAGGCAGAACACTCTATGACATAAATCACAGCAAGATCCTTTTTGACCCACTTCCTAGAGAAATGGAAATAAAAACAAAAATAAACAAATGGGACCTAATGAAACCTAAAAGCTTTCGCACAGCAAAGGAAACCATAAACAAGACGAAAAGAAAACCCTCAGAATGGGAGAAAATATTTGCAAATGAAGCAACTGACAAAGGATTAATCTCCAAAATTTACAAGCAGCTCATGCAGCTCAATATCAAAAAAACAAACAACCCAATCCAAAAATGGGAAGAAGACCTAAACAGACATTTCTCCAAAGAAGATATACAGATCGCCAACAAACACATGAAAGAATGCTCAACATCATTAATCATTAGAGAAATGCAAATCAAAACTATAATGAGGTGTCACCTCACACCAGTCAGAATGGCCATCATCAAAAAATCTAGAAACAATAAATGCTGGAGAGGGTGTGGAGAAAAGGGAACACTCTTGCACTGTTGGTGGGAATGTAAATTGATACAGCCACTATGGAGAACAGTATGGAGGTTCCTTAAAAAACTACAAATAGAACTACCATATGACCCAGCAATCCCACTACTGGGCATATACCCTGAGAAAACCATAATTCAAAAAGAGTCATGTACCACAATGTTCATTGCAGCTCTATTTACAATAGCCAGGACATGGAAGCAACCTAAGTGTCCATCGACAGATGAATGGATAAAGAGGCACATATATACAATGGAATATTACTCAGCCATAAAAAGAAATGAAATTGAGTTATTTATAGTGAGGTGGATGGACCTAGAGTCTGTCATACAGAGTGAAGTAAGTCCGAAAGAGAAAAAGAAATACCGTATGCTAACACATATATATGGAATCTAAAAAAAAAAAAAATGGTCATGAAGAACCTAGGGGCAGGACGGGAATAAAGACGCAGACCTACTAGGGAATGGACTTGAGGACACGGGGAGGGGGAAGGGTAAGCTGGGACAAAGTGAGCGAGTGGCATGTACATATATACACTACCAAATGTAAAACCGATAGCTAGTGGGAAGCAGCCGCATTGCACAGGACATCAGCTCGGTGCTTTGTGACCACCTAGAGGGGTGGGATAGGGAGGGTGGGAGGGAGGGAGACGCAAGAGGGAAGAGATATGAGGATATATGTATATGTACAGCTGGTTCACTTTGTTATAAAGCAGAAACTAACACACCATTGTAAAGCAATTATACTCCAATAAAGATGCAAAAAAAAAAAAAGAAATTCAATGCATTAAAGTAGCATATTGAGTTCAGTACAGGAGGTCAAAATGTAGAAGTTAAAGTTCTTGCTTTTCATGAAACTGTGTCAGGTCTATGCATAAAACTGTGATAGGTCATAACGGAGGTTCAAAATGCTATGGGAAAACAAAGGGAAAGAGGCAGGCAGTTTCTTGGAGGAGGCGGAAGTTGAGATGGGCCTTTGTGGATGGGTAGGAAGGAAGTCCACAGGCAGATATGGAGAGAAGGGCACCCCAGGGAGGCAAAGCAGTTTCTGAAGAGATGGTCTGGACTCTGGGTCCCTCAGCTTGTTTGGAGGGGTAGGGCCATGGGGGAGGGAATTTGTTAGGGAAGGGGAAACTGAATACTTCTGAGGTAGAGAGGAAAGGAAGCTGCCAAGAGGAAGAGACTGGAGATGCAGGTACAAGTGTAGCCCCGTGCCAAAGATGAATGAAAGGACTGGCCTGGCAGCTGGGGGAGGGGTCAGCCCTGGTCAGGAGGCAGGCGCGGGAGGTGTGTGGATCGTAATAATGAAGAGATCTTTCAGGAGCAAGGGAAAAACGTCATCTTCACATCAGCATGTAATAATGATTTTCTAAAGTGAGGGCATTTGCCCTCTATTTTGAGAGACTGGAGAAGGTTTAGAAGGTCATAAGGAGCAAAAAGACTTATTAATTTACCTTCCATACTACTTTGTTCAAAAAGAGAATGATACGGAGACCTCTCACCCCAACTGCTCCCCAAAGAGTGGCATGTTAAGTGCTTTAACCACTATGGTGAACCTTTTAGGTGCTCCTTTCAGTTATCTGTTTTGTCAGTTTGGATTTTCACATATGGAGTGTTTCTCAGCAAAATACCCTCCTATTATCACTGAGTGCACAAAAGAAATGCAAGTACTCAGTTGTCTTTGCTTTGTGCAGAGGTAACACTGAGAAGCTTAAAAAAATTTCAACCCACGTAGGTTCCCTCCTGAAGCATTCTTTCAATAAGAAATTCTTTGCTTTGGCTTACTATCCCTGCCCATCCCCTACCCCGAACAAATGTGATATGCCCAGTATTACCTGAACCATCGTTCCAGAGGACGAGGATGCCCTGTCTTCCTCCACGTCCTCGTCATGTTTCCAGAGTAAAGATGGGGACCCAGAAGATGGCTCTGCTTTCTTATCTCCACTCTGACACAGCAATCAATTGATTAGCAAAGGGAGGTGATTCCCTACCATTATAACAGCATCCTCCTCATCTCTTTTAGATAAGACTCAGCTTACCAGGCAGTATAACTGCAGCCCTTAATTCCACCCATCCCCCTATTTGTCATCGATTTCTTTGGCTAACGACATCACAGGAGTCCAAATGTGGTTGCTCTTCCTAAAGCCTAAAAAATATTCTTATAAGTTGAGATTCAGCTCACGTCACACAAAGGGGATCTTTAAAACAATGCTTTAGGAATTTGATCTGCTTTGGTAAAGGTAACCTCAAATGCTATCTTTAAAATAACAGCCTGATGAACATGTATTTTTTGATCGTTATCAAAGACAAACAATGAATACTAAAAACATATCAGTTCAGAGGAAAATACATGTCTCAAATTAGAATTGCACTGAAGTGCACTCTTTTTTTTGGTCCTGGTACCTCCTCCACTCTCACAATTCTCTCTGCTGTGAAGGGGTATAATCAGATCACAAAGTTGTCTGATGGTCAGAGTGTATAATAAGCCTCACTTCTCCTTGTCCGACCGACCACTCAGCCCCACGTGTCCTAGTGATACACTGAAGGACAACAGGCTGTTCTGTGTGACCGTGGAGCTACTGAACAATCTACAAAACGAGCAGGGAGAATGTCTGGTGGTTACGCGTGAGACATTAAAAACTGTAAATTGCTGCAATTTTCTTCCCTTTCGCACAAGACCCACTATCACTTTAATTCTTAAAGTATGAAATGGGAATTGATATCAGGAAAGACAACTGGTAAAGGTCTCATCCAACCAGCTCTGATGGAGTAATAAGGATTCATAGTAGGGTTAGTTGCTAATACCATTCTTTGTGTCCTTGGCAATGCTGTTTCAGACTAAAACAAGCAATTCAAATACGGAAAGATAAAGTTCTATAAAGCACACCAGGAGTGCCAACCAAACAGCAGAGAAAGTATTCAAAACTCCAGAGAAAGTACTCAGAAGTCAGGATACGACAAAGAGCTTCATCTTCTCCCTTCTGCCAACAAGTGTGTCTGAATTACGTTTATTCCACTCTGGCGTGAAGTAGGTTTAGATGCACTTAAACATTAATAACATAAGACAACTACTTCAATCACCCTTACAAAATACCAGCATTGAATTAAAAAATCCTTACGTTTCCATTCATTTTAAGATCTTCTCATTGACCTTTTAGAGATTACTGTTCTAACAAACTTGAACGAGAAAATCATTTTCCTTACTTCGCTCTTCAGGGAGATTTCTTCTGCCTCTTCCTCGACTGCTGGCAGGAAGAACATGGAGCCCGTTCTGTTCAACTGAAAGGCACAGCACAAAGACTTGCAGCCGGGTTGCCATTCAACGTCACCAGGATCCTGGCCTGGCCGCGTTTTTATGTAGCTGATTTTTTACTTACTTTATCCAAGATGCCCACCCACACAAGGAGCCTCGGGGTCTAGCAACTCTCAGCTCGTCCAGCTGAATATCATGACTCGCTCAAATCTTAGATCTCTTTCATTTGCACTGCCTTCTGTGGCCCCTCGTCAAACAATTCAAGAATGTGATTCACTGATGTGGATTCAGAGTGGGCTTAGAGAGGTGCTGGGCCCGTTTTTGAGTTTGCAATGGGCTGTTTAGTAGGAAGATACTTCAAAGGGTAGATGCCGCCCACCTACACATGGAATTTCATAAGCACCTCCTTAAGTAACTCGGGCATAAGAATTCTGGGTTGAGTCCAGAAAAGACACACCCTGAGGATTAATATTCACTAGTGGATAATCTCAGTCAGAGTATTTCCACTTTTAAAAATTCCTTTACTATAGGCCATATACATAGATGCCACAGGCCTTCCAGGTGAAAAATACTACCAATTTAAAGCTCTTGTGCAATGTGGGACCAGCATTAACTAATGTCATACCCACCTCCCATTCAGAAGCATCCCTCTCAGCCCCTCCATCCTCGTCTGATGCTCTGGCTGACAGCATTTCCTTTTCTAATTCTTGCTGTTTTTGCTGAAAATGCTGGTGAAGTTTTAGTATGGCAGCCTTCAAGTCCACCAACAGGTCTTCTTTTTTCTGGTTCAAGCTCAGAATCTGCTTTTCCGTACCTTCGATTTCTCCCTGTGCAGAAAGAGTGTTTGCATTCCTTTGGGACGTCTGATACCTTTGCCACAGGAGCTTACTTCAATCGGTACAAGGGATGAAGATTTTTCTACACTGCGCGGTTGGCAGAGCCAGGAGCCAGTCCCTGGTACAGTATAGCTCCTCTCCATCCGGACTGTGTTTCTAAATGACCTGGGGCGGGTTTATAAGCTCCCTTATAGGATGCCTTAGCCTCACCTGACACCTTGTCAATCAATCTCTAGGGGTCAAGCGGTGGCTCAGAAATTTGTAACAAGCTCCACAGGTGACTGTGGTGTGCAGCCAGGGATGCCCCACTCCAGTGGCCACAGGACTGACTGACCAGAATCCGCAGGGTCAGGGGCCATGAACCTGCACTTTAACAAGCTTCCAGAAGATTTGTACGCAGACTAATGTTTGGGAACAGCTGAGAGAAAACGAGGCTAGAAATCTCACACTTTGATTATCACTTTTGAAGCCTTCTCTAGTATTACTAAATACATTTACTTTTTTCTCACAGCCAAAGCATCCTAACAAACGGGAATAAATAAGCCAATAAGGGTACTGTGAAGTGTAACTTGTTATGGGAATGATGAACAGATGATTCCAAGCTTTGAAAGATTACTTTAAAATTCTGTATGATTGACACGTGGGAATAAAATTTCTTATACATGGTAGAAGTACAGATGCCCACTGTCTGTCTAAAAGGATTATAGAATTATAGAATCCTAGATTTGGAGGAAATATCAGGTGTCGTCTTGTCTGACATCTTCCTCTTTAGCACCCTGAAAGGCATCATTCAAAGCCTGAGCTTTACAGCAAGTGCTGTATCAGAAGACAACCTGCTCCTTTTTAGCAAACCTTTCACATATTGGAATTTTGTCCCTAATGTATTCCTTAACCCCTGAGTCCATTCATTCATTCCTTTCTTCCTTATCTCTTTTTTTAAAAAAATTATTTATTTATTTATTATTTATTTGGTTGCGCAGGGTCCTTAGTTTAAGTGGCAGGCTGGCTCCTTAGTTGCGGCTCGCTGGCTCCTTAGTTGCGGCTCGCCAGCTCCTTAGTTGTGGCATGAGAACTCTTAGTTGCAGCACACATGTGGGATCCAGTTCCCCAACCAGGGCTCGAACCCGGGCCCCCTGCACTGGGAGCTCGGAGTCTCAACCGCTGTGCCACCAGGGAAGTCCCATTTCTTCCTTATTTCTCTCTTTCCATCCATCCATCCTACAGATATTCATAGAATCATTAATTTTTTTTAGAGACAAAGAAACTCAACATGCCTCCACCTATAAGCGAAAGTTCTGAAGTCCAGAGAAAGAAGGTGATTTTTCCAGGGCTGCAGCTAGTGACAGAGCCTAGACCTGGACTTCTGACGCCCAGCCCCCATGGCTCTTGTGCTACTGCACACATTCCGACACCGATACCCCTATCCTGTCTGAAGTTAAACTTCTTGTGATTGCTTTGGGAAATGATAACTTAATTAAATCCGAGTTGGCTGTGGTGTGTGTCCCTTTTCAATAAACACTAAATTTCAGAGGTACAGTGCCTCCCAACAGACGTAATACTACAGCCATTAGAATAACACTTAGAGAAACAGACTAGTCTGCAGAGCCACTAGCATTGTGGAGACAGAGAAGGGCACAGAGCGGCCATTCTCAAAGCGGCATCTGCAGACCCTAGGGGGTCCACACTCCATGAGGTCAAGATCATTTTCATAATAATTCTAAAATGTTACTGGCCTTTCTCACTGTGTTGACATTTTTCTCTGTGTGATGTCGCAAAAGCAGTGGTGGGTAAAGCTACTGACACAGTATGAATCAAGGCAGCGATATCAACTATATTAGTAGTTACTAGATGCTTCACTGTCATGAATTTAACTGGAAAAAAAAGCCAGCTTCACTTAAGAATATCCTTGATAAAGAACATGTATTTTTAATATTCTGTATGACAAAGTGGGAAGCCTGCATAAAGCACTTCTGCTATATACCGAAGTTTAGTGGTGGAGGAATAGCACTCATGTGATTAAGTTTCAAGCTAACCTATCCATATTTTTCTCATAGAATACTATTTTTACTTGAAAAAAAAAGACGGTTGTTAAACTATACATACATAAATACATACATATATATGTAATATATATATAAAGATTTTTCTGAAGAATAAATGTGAATTTTTTAATATCGGCTACTGAAATGTGTCATCATTTGGAGGATCTACATGACTAGTCAAATAGTATTTTCCAAATGATCAAACATGATGTTATAAAATCATGCATGGTTGGAGACCCATTCCAAATACAAGACAGACCAATGGATTTTAATGTAAGAGTATGAAAAGTTCACTGACATGGCTTCAAATTCCATTTATCAATGAACCTCTGAGTAATTCTACTTGTTGCAGTTTAGTGTAGTTTCAAAGGATGTCCACAATTATTCAAAAGGGTTATTAAAATATTGCTCTCTTTTCCATGTACATGTCTTTGAGAGGTTAGATTGTCTTTATATACTTCAAAGAAAACGACATACCTCAATAGATTGAATGCAGAAGAAGATGAGAATCTAGCTGTCTCCTAGTAAGCCAGACTAATGAGATTTGCAAAAATGTAAAACATTGTCACTCTTCTCACTACATTTTACATTTCTGAGTTTTAATATAAACACAAGCTCTTTGGGGTCCTTTAATTTTTTTTTTAATTTTATTTTGTGGACCTCAGAAACACAGAATTAGATTAATCATACTCCCTGCTTCACAACTTGTTTTCATCATTGTCCATGCATGGTATGCTCTTTTTTTTAAATAATTTCTTTTTTTAAAAAATTAATTAATTAATTAATTAATTTTTGGTAGCATTGGGTCTTCGTTGCTGCATGCAGGCTTTCTCTAGTTGCGGCGAGTGGGGACTACTCTTCAATGCGTGTGCAGGCTTCTCATTGCGGTGGCTTCTCTTGTTGCACAGCACGGGCTCTAGGCGCACGGGCTTCAGTAGTTGTGGCATGTGGGCTCAGTAGTTATGGCTTGCTGGCTCTAGAGCGCAGGCTCAATAGTTGTGGCGCACGGGCTCAGTTGCTCCGAGGCATGTGGGATCTTCCCGGACCAGGGATTGAACCTGTGTCCCCTGCATTGGCAGGCGGATTCTTAACCACTGCACCACCAGGGAAGTCCCTGGGGTTCTTAAATTTTTTAATGTAAAGGGAAATTTGACACTTCTACAATACTGAATCTTTAATACATTGAGTCTGCCTTATTGAGTCCACCACTTAATAGCTGTGTGTCATCTTGGACCCCTCTGTACTTCACTTCAGACATTAAGAAATTTGCCCTACATCTCACAGCTGGAAAGTGGCGTAATGTGGCTTTGAACACCATAGCAACTGCATGCCTACATCAACTTGATGGCAATAGAGAGTTAACATGCAAACCATCGTAACTGGGTCCACAGGACATTGTTAATTAGGGCATATGGAGAGACTGCTTAGTATACGGAACTCTTTATTACAACAGCATTCAGTCTTTACTTCTAAAGCCCAGCCTGCCTGACCCCTATGCCAGAAAGCTAGCTGGAAAGTCAGGTTGTCCAAATACCATGTGTTATATCAGCTTCTTTGCTACCAGCCAGAATGCACCAAGTTGAGGCTAAAGACACTTGAAGAGACTTCCATTATGATAATTATATAATAACCTATTTTATGTAATAGGAATGAAAAGTAAATACACACATAAAATACCTTCAGTTGAAAGAGAGAAGTAGGAAATACACTGTATCATCAAAAAGGGCTTGGAGACACCAACAGCTTAGAAAGTGATTGTTGAATAAACTGCTGGAAAAATGAATGAAAGAAATATACCTGTACTTGTGGCAGGTTGGCAGCTCGGTCTGGTGACATATGTTCATGGGAGAATTCAGCTGAATAATTATTTAAGATCTGTTTCAATTTTTCTATTTCTTCATCGCATTCATTTGTCTGTTTTATGACTATCTATAAAATAACCCCCCCCAAAAGAAGATCAATGGGCTACTTCCAATGTCTATCTCCATCACAAACTCCAATCAATTATATCAATACACAACCATACAGATTCCAATAGGAAATGGTAGCCTCAATACAGAGAACAATGTTTGCAAAGCTGGCACCTGACCTTCTTGCTCCACTTAGATGCTAGAGCACCTTGGGTTCAAGTCTAATTAGACATACGTTTGTTCTTAAGTATTCCCAGTCTAACGGGCTTATTCTGGGAAACATTTTATAGCATGTTAACATAAAGTTGCTAAGTTTATGAAATTACTGACGTGTCACATATGCCATTTTAATACATATTCCTTGTGGGGCTTTCAATACATACAAAGGTGACAATCCTGATTCAGAATGGAAAGGGCATGTGATTTGAGAAATGATGGGTTTTCGTGGTCCAGACACATCCTCACCTGGTACCCCTTGGGATCTGTGATATACATTTTATGGTAAGAGGTTGAGGTTTGAGAGCAGTCTGAGTTTGCAGATTAAGGCAAAACCAGAACAATACCTGGAATCTAGTGTTAAGGGAATGGTAGAGCTTGAACCTACTACCTGTGTGCTAAATGATATGATCAAAGTGTGATGAAAGATAAAGAAACGGACTTCAAAAGAAAATCTAGATATTTCCTTGTATGCTTCACAATGAAACAAAATGCCTTTTGAAACTACAAAGTTTCTGGCCAACACAGAATTCTTCCTTGTATTTTCTTTAATATTTAACTATAATTTTAGCTGCGGGCTAGAAATGAATAACTATGTTTGCTGCACACACCTGTTCCCCAGCCCTCAGTAATGAGCTACATCCCATTACTCCCCCCAAAAGTAATTTGTCTTATTTTCCACAATGAGAGCACTTACAATTATCTAACGTAGAAATGAAAAGAAATGTACCATATTCTAATGATTTTCATTACCACTGGCTTACTTAGCTTTGAAATACCTGAGATGACATCTGATTTCCACTAACACAATAAGATGGAAAATTTTAGCAGCACAGTTTGATATCTAACTTGGCACAAAACCTAATTTCCTCTTCTACTGCCCCCTCTTTCATCTTGTGAAGGAGTCACTTTAAAGCATAGTTAGGACTGTTATTTTCTTTTTCTGACCAGGAGACCAATAAAGCACAAAAAGATTAAAAGTAGCAGATCAAATTTTCTTTGTTTTTTTTTTTTCTTCTCTTTATATTATTAAAAAAATAGTACATTGAGTGCCAGATCTTTTTTCTCCCTGTGGGTGTTAGGAAATGATGTCAGCTGATCAGTAGCCAGACCAGAGAGACTACATGAGCTAAGACTCAAACCAGAGATTACAATATCCTCAAATTTTAGGAGAACAAAGTGACCACCAAATGTGAATGAAATTTAAGAGGGAGAAAGAGATAGCAGTTTTCTTCCTATAACCAGGGGATGGATGGGAAGGAGGAAAAATAACCTTTCCTCTTACCCTGACACACCTAATCAAGAAAAGTAGGCAGGAGGGGGTGTCTACCAAGAGGGTTGAAAAGTTTGTGGCTCTTTCAGCAACTTTCTTTTCCTGTAGGAGTGGTTGTCGATATAGGAATACCAACCAAAGTAAAATGTAATTTCTATCTAATGATAATTCCTGACTTGAGACAGGAGATCAATCAAAAGAATTTTAAAAAGCCCTCAGGGAGAGGCTAGAAGATGCCATCAGTTAGAAGGAAGAGACCTTGATATGAAGAATAATACTAGGAGTCTAGAAACTCAAATTCTTTTCTTATCTGTACACAAATTAATCTCAACATAAGTTAACTCTGGTCTTTCAGAAAGTCATCTGACCTTTGGACACTAGTCTCCTAATGTGTAAAAATAAAAATGGCAAAGTGCCTACCCTACCTGTATCATGTTGGTAATAAATTGAAATGATTAATAGGAAAGCAACTGAGAGGTATAAAGAGATTATTGTGGGTCTGTCAGCCTCATGAGACTGCAAATGCACTGTTCAGGTTGAATCTCTTCCCACAGCATTTTACCCATGTAGATCTTCAATAATTAAAGAATGGAATGAAATAGAACAAAACTAGACTTTAATGTCTTCAACCAGAACAAGAATAAGAGCTGAGAAAAATCACTTTAACCTCATTTGAGCAACAAGATACTCTCTTATATCAAATGCCACCTCCTGGATAATAATACTGGAAGAGACCAAAAAGAATCAACCCAGGCAGCATCTTATTGTCATGGGAATTTGACCCGCCCAGCCACTAAAACAACACCAGCTTTTGCTGAACATTTTCATCCAATAAGTTGGCTGTCATCACAAAAACCACTCACCTTTAATAACTCATTTTGTTCCTGAGTCACATTTTCCAACAGTTTTATATCTTGTAAAAGCTGATTTGTCCGCTGAAACACAGGCAGAGGCTTCATTCCTGTCTGGGGTAACCTCAGTTCCACTTGGTAAGACACTATTTCAGCAATGGTTTTCTTCATGGGATGTATATTTTCCAGTATGACCTTAGATAAACATGGTACACAAGTGAAAAAAAAAAGGCCACTCCTAAATCTATTCAAAATTAAACTTTAGTCTTTATAGTTCTGAGTTTTAAAACAGTGTCTTAGCTCAGGTTGAAAAGAACTAATATATTACTTGTGATCTGGCAGTTAAATAAGGTCTCAGGAAAGAATGCCTGGGGCAAGAGTACCCTCCCAGCATTACATGATGCATTTGGACAACCCTTTCCTTCTTTCTCTCCCTCCCGCCTCTCTCTGTAGAACTGTTATGTGCTTCGTGTGTTGTCACCAGGCAGTAAGCTGTGGAAGGGCAGGTACTGCCTCTTATTAACTTTCACAGCAACTGCACCTAGCACAGGGCTGCCCACATAATAGACCCTCAAAAAATGCTTATTGAATTGAACGGAACTGTCCTGCCAAATTTCGTAAGTCCCAAAACTACACTTCTATTTTGCTTTAATGCATCTGATCCATAGAAATCTGGATTTACATAATGAATAAATTAGGAGAGAGTATTCACTTTACTAAGTACTTCATATGTATTATTTCATTTAATCTTCACAACCACCCTAGGAGGTAGATATCATAACTTCCCTTTCACAGGTAAGGAAATTGGGTTCACAGAAGTTAGAAGACCCAGGTGAGGGCACACTGTAAGAGGCAGGGTCAGGATTAGAACCCAGGGCTGCCTGATCCCAAAGCCCATGCTCTTAACTGGTAGCCTGAGGGGGAAGCAACATCTGTATGCTGTTTAGTATGTCCCAGCTCCTGTGCTAGGGGTTCCATATACATTATAATTGTCCAACATAATCACCACAATGCCAATGTACAGATATGAAAGCAAATCCAAGAAATGTTAACCAATCACTCAAAGGCACACAGCTAGTAAGCAGGGCAGCTGGGGCTGGAACCCAGTTCTTCTGACTTAGAGGCTTAAGTGCTTAGCCTATTAAACACCTGGGTTTGACGTGAAGGAAAAACTACCAAACCTTGAAGTTTTAGGAAGAAATTAAGTGAAAAAATAACCTATAGGAAAATTATAGATACATAGATAGCACTAGAAATATGATTTAAAGTATGGTATTTATAGTCATTCATATCTATTTCCCAACTTTACTTTGCTCTTACTTTAGCAAGACTAAACACTTTTTATCACATCATATTATTACACATTTTAAAATAGGCATAGTAAGTATTAAGAGAAAATATTTTTAATATTGATCCATGCTTACCTCCCCATGCTTAAGATGCTCTTCAGGTGAAAAATCAAATATTTCTTCTGATAACAGGATAGCTTTGATTTTTGAAACTCTTTTCTCCATTGATTTTACTTCCGTTTCAATGGCAACCACATCCTAGAATTTCAGAAACAGAAAAACACACTTATGCAGTATATGTTGTATGTTAATAATCTTTCTAAAACACAATTTACTGCCATTTATTCTATTCTCATATTTAACCAAAATATGTTTGCCACTTATATCTCTTCAAAACTAACCAAGTGCTACACAGATAATGTGGACTGTTTTCAATAAAAATGTTGTTCTGTTAGTAATAGCATACCACAATATAAAGCATTGCTTATACTTACTGAGTTAAAAGACCCTCATGGGGCCAATTTTCAATTATTTATGCTATGAGAACAAAAGTAGTATGCATCTGAACAAATTTTAAGTAAATTCTCAAATATCTACAAACTCTTTAGATTTATCTTTGGAATGTCTTTAAACACTTGAATACAAGTGGGTCAATGCTGAAAAAATTCCCACTACTTTAAGTAAAACGATAAAGTCACCCTTGGGAAACAAACACACAAGGAGCTGGAAAATTGACAGATTTTTGTTGCCAATTCCCTAATAAATTTTGCCGTGTGGAGAGTCACTAAATTACCTTATAACCTACTCAGATTAATATGAACAACAGATCATTTATCCAGTGGCTATTCTCCCATCGGTGTCAACTTCTAGAAAGTGGCCAAGAAACTTAAAGTGAAAATGCTGCAATTTGTGCTCTCAAACTTACATATTTATGAATATGTGCTATAAAACCTACATATTGAAGTCCACTCACACTGTAAGAAGGCCTTCAGACCTTTAGAGCTTAATGGAGATAAACTGAAGCAAAAATAATGCAGGGAATAGGAAAAACTACATAGAAATCATCAAAGGATTTCAAATTATCACAACTTGGAGCCATTCAATGCAGGACAAACATAACTTCATATAAGCAAATGAAACAGTAATTATAGTAATTTATCTTCATATTATGAAACATTCAATTATTTTGAAATTTTCTACACCATACGTTTAAGAAAGTATATAAATGTATACAATGTATTTTATGGTAATTTCCATGAAAAATTGTAGAAGCATTTAACAATTTTGGAATAAGCTTCGATAACCAAGAATATTTAACAAGTATGATTCTCTGAAGTTACATAAGTGTGGTGCAAGGAATGTAACTGAGAAATAAAAGGTAAATTATTAAGACTAACTGCATCTGCCTTTGCTGTGTGACTCCATCCTTAAATAAATGCCTCACATGTTTCAAGCTAAAATAAAATTATTTAAAAATCCAGTGGCTGGTATACAGCAGCCCCTCAATAAATATTTGCTATTGGTGACTGAAGACTTGGGAAGTTATCTGTTTTAATTCCCTCTTTGCTAATCTGTGCTTTAAAATCAATAATATCGGACTTCCCTGGTGGCGCAGTGGTTAAGAATCCGCCTGCCAATGCAAGGGACACGGGTTCAAGCCCTGGTCTGGGAAGATCCCACATGCCGCAGAGCAACTAAGCCCACGTGCCACAACTACTGAAGCCCGCAAACCACAACTACTGAAGCCCACGTGCCACAACTACTGAAGCCCACATGCCTATAGCCCGTGCTCCGCAACAAGAAGAGCCACCACAATGAGAAGCCCACGCACTGCAATGAGTAGCCCGCCCCCCAACGCTGTAACTAGAGAAAGCCCATGCGTAGCAAAGAAGACCCAACGCAGCCAAAAATAAATAAATAAATAAATAAATTTATTGATAAAAAATAAAATCAATAATATCTCCTCTCTGACAAAGAGAAAACACTGAGCTTATCTGATCAGGATTCCTCCCTTTAAATAGACCACTTCTGGACTGAGAATAGGAATATGATTTTTTGTTGTAGTTGCACTATAGGGTACAAAGTAAAATGTAATTCAAGAAATAACATAAACGAAAAATGTACCAGATCAATGTGTCTTCATAGAACTGATTAGTAGTATAACTCTAATTTACTAAATGAAATATAAATTTAAAATAAGAAGTCACATCGTTACAGTGCCAACTTACATCAGCCATTCGTTGAATCTGTGGAAGGCTTTCTATGATTTTTTGTCGTAAAGCTACTATTTGATGACTTAACTCTTGTATAGGCTGTGCTAAAGTATCTGTTTCAAAAATTATTGACAAGTCTTCTAGATCCGTGAAAATTGAATGCAGAAGATTGTGCTTCTGTTCTGAATCTTCCAAAGCCATCTAGATAATGGGAAACATGAAAAAAGAAACATCAAGATACTGGAACAAGTTGACTGAAATTATATCAGAGAAAATTCTATAACTATGTATGGTGATGCACGGTAACTAGACTTAATGTGGGTGATCATTTTCCAATACACACAAATATTGAATCATTCTGTTGTACACCTGAAACTAATAAATGTTGTATGTGAATTATACCTTGATTTAAAAAATTAAATCAGAGAAAATTTGAATATGTCTCAACATTTCAAACTCCTGTTCATTCCCAATTTCATAATAAAACATTGAACATTCTCTCTTGTCAATGGCAGTACATGACTATAGAATGTCTACCCCATTTTGGTGGGCTTGCAGCAGCTGTTTTATACCAAGTAGCCCTGCTCCTCCAGCCATCGTTAACAGAATCAGAAACACCTGACCTATAAGTTCATCCCTCTATAATTTGGAATTAGGGTCAAGAAAGCCATTCATATATGTATAGCTGATTCACTTTGTTATAAAGCAGAAACTAACACACTATTGTAAAACAATTATACTCCAATAAAGATGTTTTAAAAAAAAAGCCATCCAATTGGCTGGACTTGTAATTTTGGGAAATGGGTTTGGCAGAAATAGATAAGTGAAGTGGGGATGGGAAACGAAGAGGCAGTTCTGGTGCCAGTGTCCTCCTTGGCCTTACCACCTGGAGCCACTGACTTCCATGAAACACCCCTATAGCTTGAGTTGACTTGAATAAATTGATACCAAAAGAGCTCTATCTGATAAAACCAAATATAAGTGGAAAACATCCATTTTTAGAATTCTTTAGACATTCTTCCTTAGAATTTTTCTTTTTTTCCTTTAAAGATTATAATTATTAACTTTCAAACTTAAGATTTCAAAATATCTCAGCCACCTATTGGAAATATTCAACCTGCTAATGTAGTCTTCAGGTAATCCCATAAAAAATAACTGATATGAAAAAGAACATTTACTTATGCAACCAGACTTCTAGTCACGAGTCCCCAAAATTAATCAGGTTTTTCAGAATTTCATATTGACCTTATTCCAAATCCTAGCAGGAGAAAACTTGAAAGGAAAACAAAACTTAAAACCAATGCTTTTTCCAATAATACTATTTACAATAGCATCAAAAAAACATAAAATACTCAGGAATAAATTTAACAATTTACACTAAAGAGAAATTAAAGAGGACCAAAATAAATACAGAGATACATCCTGTTCCTGGATGGGAACAGCCAATATGGTTAAGAGGTAAATTCTTGCCAAACTGATATGGATTTAATGCCCTCCCAAAATTCAAACAGACCTCTGCATAGATATTGACAAGATGATTCTAAAACTTACATGGAAATGCAAAAGACCCAGATTAGCCAAAACAAATTTGAAAAAGAACAAAGGACTAAGTTGTAGAATTTATACTACCTGATTTCAAGATTTACTATAAAGCTGTAGCAATTAAGACTGTATCATATTGGTAAAAGAATAGACACATAGATCAATAGAACAGAAGAGACAGCCCAGAAACAGACCTACATATATGAGAGGTCAATTGATTTTAACAAAGCACCAAAGTAATTCAATAGTGAGTCTTTTCAAAACATGGATAATCCCATAGAAAAAAAATGAACCTTGATTCTTGCTTCATACCATATACAAAAATTAACTTTATTTTTTTAACATCTTTATTGGAGTATAATTGCTTTACAATGGTGTGTTAGTTTCTGCTTTATAACAAAGTGAATCAGCTATACATATACATACATCCCCATATCTCCTCCCTCTTGCGTCTCCCTACCCCACCCTCTAGGTGGTCACAAAGCACTGAGCTGATCTCCCTGTGCTATGCAGCTGTTTCCCACTAGCTATCCATTTTACATTTGGTAGTATATGTAAGTCCATGGATTACAGACCTACAAGTAAGAGTTAAAACTATAAAATTTCTAGAAGAAAAGATAAGAGGAAATCCTTGTGACCCTGGGTTAGATAAAGATTTCTTAGATACAACACAAAAGAATAATCTATAAAAGAAAAATATTGATAAATTAGACCTCCTCAAATTAATAACATTTGCTCTTTGAAAGACAATATTAAGAGAATGAAAAGACAAGCCACAAACTAGGAGAAAATATTTGTACATCACATATGTGACAAAGGATTTTAGAATATTATATAAATAATTCTTACAATTCAATAATAAAAAGACAAATAGCCCAATTAAAAAATAGGCAAAAAAGCCCCAAAAAACTGAACCGACATTTCACAGATGAAGTGTACAAGTGATAAATAAGCATATGAATAAATGCTCAAATAAAAAAATCATTAGTCATTAGAGAAATGCCATTTAAACCACAGTGAGATACCACCACTTGTCACTAGAGTAGCTAAAATTTAAAAGACAGATACTATCGAGTGCTGACAAGAATATGGAGTCATTAGAACTCCAGTGGGAATGAAAAATGGTAAAGCCATTTTGGAAAATAATTTAGCAGTTTCTTAGTTAAATACCATAAGAGCCAGCAATCTATTCCTAGGTATTCATCAAATGAAATGACGTGAAAACCTATGCCCACACAAAGATTTGTATATGAATGCTCACAGCGGCTTTGCTCATAATAGCTGTTGCAGCTTCTAAAATGGCCCCCAATAATCCCCACCTCCTGGTACTCGTGTCCTTATAATCGGTTCTCTTGAATGCAGGCTGAGCTTACTGATTTACTTCTAATAAGATATGGCAGAAATGATGAGATGTCACTTCCAAGATTAGATTATAAAAGACCGTTTCTGTCTTGGGAGCTCTCTCACTCTTTTTTGGATTGTTCATGGTGAAGGGAGCCAGCTGCCATGCCATAAGGCAGTCTTGCGGAGAGACCTCACATCTGTGAATGGAAGTGGATCTTCTGAGACCTGCCAACAGCCACGTGAATGAGCCTGGAAGTGCATCCTGTCTCTTCCTTCACCCAAACTGAGCCTTCAGATGAGATCACAGCCTTGGCTGACACCTTGACTGCATTCTCATGAGAGACCTTGAGCCAGAACCACTCAGGTAAGCCATGCCTGGATTCCATAATCCTTGTTTTAAGCTGTTAACTTCAGGAGTGATGTGTTACAACGCAATAGATATAGAATACATAGCCCCAAACTTGAAATAACCCAAATGTCTATTAACTGGTGAAGGAATAAACATATTGCATATTTCCACAAATGGAATATTATTTAGCAGTCAAAAGAATAAACTACCTATAAATGTAACAACCTGAATGAATCTCGAAAACATTAAGCTAAGTAAAAGAAGTCAGGCCCAAAAGACTGTATGATTCTATTCATTGGATACTGTAGAGAAGGCAAAACTATAGGAATAGAAACCAATGAGTGATTACATAGGGCTGAACATAGGTACTTTTTGGGGTGATGGAAATGGTCTTTATATATTGATGGTGGTAGTGGTTACACAACTGGATACCTTTATCAAAACTTACCTAGCTGTACACTTAGGTGTTTTTTACTATCTGTGAATTATACCTTAATGAAGTTGATTTAAAGAACAAGTTGTTTTCCTATTTTCTACAACGACAATTTATGTTTCAGTGAGTCTTTATTACAACAGCCGACTTCATGGAATCATCTTTAGGTTATGAAAACCTAATTTAACAAATGCAATCGAGGTGGAAGGTTATAGTGCGATTAAAACAGACTTTTAAACCTTAGTTGAGAGTTTTGATACTTCTTTAAGAGTCATTTTAAAAATCAATACCAGGTAATGTTAGAAAAATGGTAAAGGGTGCCCTAAAGTAGGACAACTATTTTCAAAATAGGCACAAAGTGGGGTATTCACATGGGACTAGTTATTTATGACTTATTTCCCACTGGGAGATTTATTAGAATACATTCTGTAGACATCAGCCTGCATATCCCCTTGTCCTGACTTCCTCCAGCTAACAACCTAAGTTCTACACAGTTCCATGTAAACAAAGGTCAGCAAAGGAGGGTGTCCTGAACAGTTTGAGAGATACTTTTACACTTTTACATTTGTGTCAGAGAAGGCAGTAAAACTTCAGCTGTTTTTGCATATGTTCATTCTTGTACAGTTTTTAAAAAACTCCTAATAAGCATTTGAGGAAAAAAAAGCATCACTCCTCTCTTCTGTCTGCAAACTTCTTGTAAATGATGAAAAGTACAGGTGATTTAAAATAAAAAGATGACATGCTTTGGGGATGTGGAAAGTCAACCCAAGATGTGGGGGCAGGAATCACAGGCAAGGGGAAGAAAAGAAACAAGTAGGTGAAAATGCAGTATCTTTACAACTGTTACCACAGGAAAAAACTGTGCCAAGAAGTCTCACAGGGGAGGTATGAAGTCAGTTGTTACTTAGGGACACATTGTGCTACTTTAAAGATAGAAAAAAAAGAGTTGGATCAGCTTTGAGGTCTGATTACTCTAAAAATTGTTATAGGGGATTTCCCTGGTGGTGCAGTGGTTAAGAATCTGCCTGCCAATGCAGGGGACGCGGGTTCGATCCCTGGTCTGGGAAGATCTCACATGCCGCGGAGCAA
This sequence comes from Balaenoptera physalus, assembly GCF_965194825.1. NCBI lineage: Eukaryota > Metazoa > Chordata > Mammalia > Artiodactyla > Balaenopteridae > Balaenoptera > Balaenoptera physalus. The sequence continues at coordinate 37,697,567 of NC_138883.1, forward strand.
CTAAGCCCATGTGCCACAACTACTACTGAGCCCATGTGCCACAACTACTGACGCCCACGCGCCCTAGAGCCCGCGCACCGCAACTACTGAGCCCACGTGCCACAGCTACTGAAGCCTGTGCACTCTAGGGCCCGCGTGCTGCAACTACTGAAGCCTGAGTGCCTAGAGCCTGTGCTCCGCAACAAGAGAAGCCACCTCAATGAGAAGCCCGTGCACCGCAACCAAGAGTAGCTCCAGCTTGCTGCAACTGGAGAAAGCCCGCAAGCAGCAACAAAGACCCAACGCAGCCCCCAAAATAAATAAATAAGCAAATGAATGAATAAATAAATAAATAAAAATTGTTATACAATAAACCTTTTCCTAAGAGATTCTTTCTCATGGCTGAATAATACGAGAGAAGGGAAATATGCCTTCACAATAAAATTTAAGCCAACATTCGGCATCCGGAAGATCTCTTGTAGTCATGGCCCTGAGTAGGAAAAGGCTTTCATTTGTTTTGCCTTTGTAGGTTAGCATGGAGACAAAGGGCACCTGTGGAGCACCAGGAAGGACAGGAAATTTGGAATCACGGCATGCTAGAACTGGAAGGAACGACAGATTAGTTTTCTAATGCTGTGTAACTAATTACCACAAACTTAGCAGCTTAAAATAAAACAAACTTATTATCTCATAGTTTCCATGGCTCAGGAGTCCGGGCATGGCTTAGGTAGGTCCTCAGCTCAGGATGTCACAAGGCTGCAATCAAGGTGCCATCTGGAGCGTGGATTTTTCTTCCAAGTTCATTCTGGTTGTTGGTAGAATTTAGTTGTAGGACTGAGATCCCAGTTTTCTTGCTGGCTGTTGACTGTGGGTCTCTCAGCTTTTGGAGGCCACCCTAGGGTCTTGGTTCCATGGCCCTCTCATAGTATGGCAGCTTACTTATTCAATCCAGCAGGAGAATCTCACTCTAGTCTGCTACCAGGGAGTCTTATAACTATACCTCCATGATCAGTCATGTATTCGTGGGAGTGACTATCCCATATCCTTAGCTATACGATGTAACCTAATCAATGGAGTGACTATCTCATCACATACTCATATTCCTGCCCACACTCATGGGAAGGGGATTATATAGGTCGTGTACACCAGGGAACAGGACTATTGGGACCCATCTTGGAATTCTACAACCAAAACCATCACCACCATTCAGTGCAACAGTCTTACTTCAGAGATCGGGGAAACTGTGGCCCATGGAGGACACGGTAAATTATCCCCAAAGTCATGAATTAGTTATCAGGACAGAAAGAACTAGATCCTGGTCTCCAAAATCCCTATCTAGAGCCTGCCACTCTCCCAAGCTTCCTTCTGCCATCTGGCATGCTTGAAGATAAGGTTGTTTTTTCAGGAAAGAAGGGGGAAAAAAGCATCGTGACAATCAGCTAAGCCACTAATCATTATGTAGATTCTATGACACCCAGGAAACACTGAAAGAACACTCACCTGAAGGGTGCTAGCGTGGTGACTCAGCGTCTTTGAAGAGTCATAGTCTGCAGGATCAGCCAGCAAACGACTGGTATTTTCTATCCAAGCCTCAGTACTCTTCAAAAGATCATGATACTCCTCCAGCTTAATTGTGGCCTGTGAAAGATAGGCAGTACCAAACTCAGTCTGATGTTTCCTCTTTGAGTTGAAGGATTCTTAAATGAAGAACTGGTTGCTGTCAGTCAGTGGTGTCAGGCCTCGCAGGGCCCCACACCCCACAGCTGGGCCACTTGCCCACCCCCTCCAGGTTTTGATCCTTCAGCCTGTAAAACTGATCCTGACCACAGGTGGGAAGGATTTAAGGAGTTCTACCCCAACGCTATGGGCCTCAGCAAGGGTTCCAAGTTACCTTTGCAACTAGTCTGGTTCCCGTTTTATGCTCCACTTTGAAAACTGGACTTACACTTTGTCCTCCTGTACCGGGCCTTGTCCTATAGTATCTCAGTCCCTCTGAGAGTAGGTTCCTGCCTTGCTGCTGCTAGATCACATGCACAACTCACCCACCGTGACCCCTACTTGGAAGGGAGGGCAGGGGTGTCTTGTTCCCAAATGAGGTTCTTCCTCTGGCTCCCTGCTGGGACTCTTGAGATCACCTGCCTGAAATTCCCTTACCTGTTGAGAAGCCCAATTCTTACCCGGACTCCTACTGTGGTCTGACTTTTGGATTCTTGCTTCTGCCTGTGCCAGCAGTGCCCCTCGATGCCCACTTGAACCTATGGTGTAGCTCTAGCTTCAGGTCCTAAAACTGGCAATTCAAGGGAAACTGGCTGCCTCTGAATACGTATTTTTGTTTTGTTTTAAACCCATCTCACTACTACCACATGCTCCGTGTAGCTATCGCGTGTTACAGCCATACCTTGTTTAACTGTGAGGTTCTATATTCTGCCCTCTGTGATACTTGCTGATACTGCTGGAAAGGAATCATCAAGTTATCCATCCATTCTTGAGCTTGTCCTGGGTCCTGTTCAACAATGTCCTGAACTTCAGAATCCAGCTCATTTAGCTTGGAATGCCAGAGATCCAGCTCATCCCATATCGCCTGGGGAAGAAAAGCGTTAAGTCCATTTGGATTGAAGATGTGTTGACTTCTAAGTTTTCACACAGTATCTGTACTTGTAAATGCTACCAAAACGAGATGACAGAGACAACATCCCAGGCAAAGTTTTTCACTTATGCCCAGAAACCACTTGTGACCTGAACTGAAAAACACTTTTTCTGAGGTCTCTTAACTCTTACTGTATTCATTTCAGTACAAATTAGCTGTAAGGGGGCAGAAAGTCCTGGACATTTCCAGAGATGAATGACACCAAACAAGGTCAACGTAACCCTAATCTTTCAAGAGTGATGAGGTAACATTATGTTTAAAAGGGCTTGGGTAAATACCTAACCTATTTAGACCAGTATATATATTTACTTAATCTAGAAGACAATTCTTATTAAATGCAAAAATAAAACTGATAAAAAGAAAATATCTGCTCTGACTCAGACTAATGCACTGGCAGAAAATTCTAGCCACATGTATTAGTAGCAACTGCTTTTAGCTCAAGAAACCAATAGGCTGGATTCAAACCTGCACTTGTCTGGGCAGAGGAAATCTCAAAGGCAACATTCAATTATTACTTAATATCTGTGTAAGAACATAATTTCTAGAAATGGGAAAATCTGACTAGTTAAAGTGCTTATTGAGAGCCCAAGATTTTGTCCAATGGCAAGCCATAGTCTGACCTATTTTTATTTTTCAATTTAATTTAATCTTTTTAATCCTTTGACATCACATTTGTTTGGTTTAGAGGGGACTGCAAAGTCAAAGGCAGGTATGATTGTTTGTGAGCAAATCTTGTTCACCTTATTTTAAGAGAGTATACACAGTCTAATGTCTTCCTCTATGAAAGGACACATACAATAGGTACAATTATTTCTTTTAATATTTAGAATTATTTCTTTATTTTTACCAAAAGAAACACAGTCGAGTTAAATCAGAAACCAAAGGAGAGATTTAACTGCAGGGAGGAAGGGAACAGAGGGAAAGAGGGTGATAAGTGAGACTTCTCTGAGGATAACTTCTTTAAAAATTGAGGTATAACTGACATATAACATTTTATTAGTTTCAGGTGTACAACACAATTGTTCTTTTTTTTTTTTTTTTTAATAAATTTATTTATTTATTTTTGGCTGTGTTGGGTCTTCGTTGCTGCGCACAGGCTCTCTCTAGTTGCAGTGAGTGGGGGCCACGATTCCTTGCGGTGCATGGGCCTCTCATTGCGGTGGCTTCCCCCGTTGCAGAGCATGGGCTCCAGGCACGTGGGCTTCAGTAGTTGTGGCTTGCGGGCTCTAGAGCACAGGCTCAGTAGTTGTAGCTCATGGGCTTAGTTGCTCCACGGCATGTGGGATCTTCCCGGACCAGGGCTCGAACCCGTGGCCCCTGCATTGGCAGGTGGATTCTTAACCACTGCACCACCAGGGAAGTCCCACAATTGTTCAATATTTGTTTCTTCCGTAAAATGATCACCACAATAAGTCTAGTTAAAAATCCTTCACCATACACAGTTACAAAATTTTTTTCCCCTGTGATGAGAACTTTTAAGATCTATTCTCTTAGCCCTATTTTTAAAAGTCTCCATTCATATTAGAATATTTCCTTAAAATATAAAGTAGAATAAGAATGTTTTCCACATGCAGGAGTTTACTTGGAAGTTAAGAGGTAGAATATTATGTTTATGTATAGTTCTACCTAAGACATTTTACAAGGGAAATAAATTTGGAATTTCTACTTTCCTCTGTTTCCCCCTGGCAGTCTAAAGAAAAGTTGTTAATACCATTCATATCTTACTGAAATGTTTCTATATATCAGTCTTCCCAAGACAAGATCCTTACTTTCCTTCCCTAGTGAAAAGGCTGGTCCCCAATCATAGGCTCTCAGGAGTTTGGGCATATTCCCACCATGGAAAAACTGAGAACAATTCTTAAATGCAACCTTCTCCACCAAGCCTCTGCAGGTGACGACACACTCAGTGAGGAGGGCCCCGTAAATCAGGGTTAGGATCCCTGTGATGACTGATGACAGGGAACATACCAAATGCTGAAGGAAGTTAAGGGAGCATGTTACCTTTTGAATTTCTTGAGCTTTCTCAATATTTTTGCTTTTCTGCTGCAACATCTTTTCAACATTCCGAAGCCCGTTGTTAATTTCGTCTATTTTTCGACTCATTGAATATGATGGTGAGCTTTTCAAGACTTCATTGCTGATCTGTTTCAAAGGGAGAAAGACACAATGGAGATGTTTTCCCCGCACTCTATTCAGAGGTTCAAATGATAAAAGGGGTAGTCACAGTGTTTTGAGATTTTACTTGTACAAATCTTTTAAGGGCTAGGGGGAAAATTCCAAACCATACTGACTAATGCGTTAATGAGAGGGTAGATTAGTAGACTAGGAAAAGGCAGCTGTGCTGACCTGACTGTTCAAATCCAACCGAAAAAAAAAAAAAAAAGAAAAGAAAACTGACCAACAGAAATCTGTTCAATGTAATCCACAGTATGTACTACAGATATGTGCTGTGTTGGGCAAAACTACTGAGGGGACTGTCTGAAACATACCCCAAGGGAGCAAATGATATTAAAGAATTCCTGGGAGAAAAATTATTTATTATACAGTTTCTATGTTTTATGAGAGAATCCTCTGCACAGATTTGTTTTCAATAAAAACAAACATTCTCAAGTTGACGTAAAAGATATAATTCCCATCTTAATATTCATTTGGGTGAAATAACCTTCTAAAACTGGCTATTTCTTGCAGCAGAAAATCTTAGTTTTTCTCTGTGTGAATGTTTCTAGTGTATGTTTTCCCAGCAATTAGAAATCTAGCTGCTGAACAGTGTAATTTTTTTATCAGAATGATTTTCCGAAGAAAATAACTTGTGCTAGGAAAGATAATAAATGAATGTTGCATGTACCATGTTTCAAATGCCTGATTAGTTCATGTTCTTATTTTTTTAAGCTATGTTGATAAGGTTTTCTCCAAACAGCCACTGAATAACCAAAAAATACTTAATGCTTTTGTATTATCCTTTTAATTAACTTTTTTAAAACCACTATATCTTTACAACCACTGGGACTAAACCTTCCAATGCAGATACTTTACAGATACAGAAACTGAAACACAGGCTAAAGTCATACATCATGTATGACTTGCTTAAAGTCATACATCAAGGTAGTGGGTGAACTCATCCCAAGAAGCCCGAGCCACCAGACGCCAAGACCCCAGGCTCTTTTCACAGCATCAGGTTGTTGATACTTTTATATAATGTTTTTACTCCACAGACCATACCACAGTCAAGATTTTTTAGAAAAAAAACTAATCCTGTATTAGTTTTTTTTTTTTTTTAAATTACCGTATTAGCTTTTTATTGCTACGTAACAAATTACCACAAAATGAAGCTTTCTGATATTTTGGGCAGTTACTCTTCTGGCAGAAATGCCTATCATTTTTGTATATTAGTAGAGATCATGATTTAGGTAAAGTATGCAGCCATCTGAATTGCACAGAATGGTATTGTGTCTGTTGCCTGGATCCTACAGTCACATCACGCAATAAAAGTAAGTTTTTATTGGTTACAAATATACACAGATATCAAAGTCACTGCTGAAATTTTCAACCCTAAATTTAAAAGGTAGATTTTGATTATTAACTCACTTTGTTAGGGATTTTCACATGAAGTAGTCAGGAGAACCAACTGAGTTTCTCTCAAAACATTTAGTATTCTCTTAAAATAAAATCAATAGTGCATGATTCTTGAGGAAGTTCCTTATAATAGATTATCTTGTATGTCAAATCAACAAGATTTGTTATAATATATATTAGGAGTTTACATGTTTTTTACATGGGTTAGATTTTCCAAAGAAATCTGTCGCAAGTTTGAACCTGATTTTTTGTGTGCAATTAAAACCTGTTTTATTTACTAAATTATAGGTATTTTAGGCTTCAAAAAGCAATACAAAAATCCTTCTGTATTCTTCTGGACCAAACAGAGTTTTGTTCTGTTGGATTTGGGCAGCCTTTAAATAATGCAATAAAATTGTCTTGCTAAACTCCTATGTCTCCAAGTACTATGAACCATTTCCCATTCTTTCTTCCAACTTGGACTTTCAGGTATAAAGATTTGCCTGGGTATGCTTTGTGAGAATTATGTTACCATCATCATTAGAAAGACACTGTGTGTTAAGTGCTATTCCTAGTAAGTTATGAAATGTGTGTTCTTATTGTTCTTGGTTGCAATTTCAAAATGTTAAAAGCGAAGTATTATTCATGACCAAAATTTTAAAGTGATTTTCCAGAGAAAAAAAAAGTCAAGTAAAAGCCAATATATAACTCTGTTTTTAAATGCAAGAGAAGAAAAACTAAGCATCTTGACAACTAAAAATTAATAGACTAATTCTGTTACCTGTGTCACTTACTTAGAGCAACTCCGTCTCAGTATCAATACACAAAACTATCATTCAACTAAACTCTATAAAAACAGACATAGCTGAAATCAGGGCAAATGAAAATGTGATACTAAATGATATGTTCTTCTTTATATTCATTCACCTCCATAAATAATAATACGAATACAAACATTATTATTACCTTCTCATCTACGTCTTCTAAAGCTTTTCTGCATTCTTCCACCTGGGATTCAATCTCTGCAGGGACTATGGTGTACATTTCAGAATACTTGATTCGCAGTTTTTCCATAATATTCTCAAAAGTTAGCTTCCCTTTCTTAAGAATGCTTTGAAGCTCCTAAAAAATCAAGAGAGTTTCAAATGCTCACAGGACAGAGAAAAAGTTTAACTCTAAAAATGAAAGCAGCTTTCCAGCACATCCTTATGATTTAAATGAGCAAACTTTGCATGACAAAACCTCACTATTGATACAAGCTGATTAAGCATGAGAGATACTCAGTTTGGTCAGATGATGCTTTCTAATTTGTAAGAATTAAACTTGATATCTCTCCATAGTGTCAAACCATTGTCCTGAAAAGACATTACAACATCTCCTGCTTCTAAAGTACCTCTAGGATTTAGTTATATCTCAGTAGTAGTCTCGATCTAAAAAGTTGTAAGCAGCAAAAAGTTTCAAAGAAGTTTTATTTTATTATTAACTTGTTGCCATTTCTGCTTCTTCCTACATTATCATCACAATGATTCAAGGCCACTAAAAGCCCTGTGCTTGAAGCAGAAGTGTCTGCTTTCATGTAATTAGACAGCCCAGCACAGCTCAACTTCTTTCAAAAGGGAGGGTTCCAGTTCCTTGCAAAGAATGTGGGTTTTTAGGAGATAAAAGAAACCTGAACAAATAGTCTATTGGTCGTGGCCTAGAAACAGAATCTGATCTACGTACTCTTGCACTAATTATAAAGGAGAAACTCATTTGTTTGGGAAAGTTTCCCAAAGATCAAGTGGAAAAATACTTCTTGACTTTACTGTGGCTTTTTGGGTTTTCTTTTGTTTTTACAGTAGCTGTTCAGTAGCATTATCTGTGTTAATGGATTGAGTCACCACACTGAAGAATGATTACAATTTTGAATGACTCCGTGATGTGTCACTGCTTTCCTTTTCTTAGCCCTCAGCAGAGAACAAGTCTAGAGGAAAAGTTAAAGAATAGTGTGCCATTCAGAGAAAGGTAGGGTTTGAGGTACAGACTGCTCCTCGTTTATCTAGACCTAGCCAGGAGTACAGGTCTTCATTCAGAGCTACACGCAGATGGCTTCCCCAAGAAGACTGCCTCTGTGAGGGAGAGTAAGTTTCCTTTTGCAACATTGATACCAAAAGCTCTGGTGAATAACAGCATGCAACTTTTGAACAAACTTCCAAATGTCATTTTTGCCTGTTACCACCTAGTGGAATGAGAAGAGATTGTTCGGAAAATGACCCTTAGCCTATGCATAGATAGTGTGATATAATAAATACATTTAGCCTTCATCCCTGGTTCCTGGCACAGCTTCTAACACCCTTGGAATTTCCTGCATAGAGGTGAAAGGAGTGTCTTTTGTTATTTATAACAAGTCTTTTCCAACCATACCTGAGTTTATGGTAATGAGAAGATTCTTGGTGGGGGGTGACAGCTGGGGGGTGACAGCTTCAGGATGGGGCTGGTGCCAGAGGAACCAACTGTGTGATTAGAGGGCTAGAACTTTCAACCGCACTTCCAGACCTCCAGAGGGGAGAAGGGCTGGAGGTTGAGTTAATAACCAACTGTCAATGACTTAATCAATCACGCCTATTAATGGAACCTCCATAAAAACCCTTAAACAAGGTTTGGAGAGCTCTGGATTGATGGACAGGTCAAGGTGCTGGGAGAGTGGCACACCCAGAGAGAGCATAGAAGCGCCACATCCTTCCCCCATACATTTCTTCCACTTGGCTGTTTCTGAGTTGTATCCTTTATAATAAACCAGTAATAGTAAGTAAAGTGCCTTCCTAGTTTTCTGAGCCATTCTAGCAAATTTATAAACCTGAGGATGGGGTCCTGGGAGCTGCTGCTTTATAGCCTGTCGGTCAGAAGTACGGGTGGTGTTTCTATTTAAAAAGAAAAAAGTGAAGTTCTTTACTTGGAATCCAAATACTTAAAAAAACAGATTTCATGTCTTAAGGAAAGTATGAGGGAAAAGCAATTTGGCTATTTTTAACCAAAGAATTTTCTGCTATGGAGGCATATGATTTTGTCTCTCTATAATCAAGATTATTCTAGTTTATATTTACATATCAAAGTAAAATCTGTTATTTGTATTGTGTCATTTTCTATGCAATAGCTTTTTAAAGTTAACTCTTTTCTGCTTGAACATTTTTTTAAAGTTACGGAAGACAACATTTACATGATTTTTTTGAATAAAGCATTTCTCAAAATGTTAAAAAAAAAAAAAAGAAGTATGGGTGGCATCTGAAGTGGGGGCAGACTTGTGGGACTGAGCCCTTAACCTGGGGGTCGATACTAACTCGTTATAGTTAGTGTCAGAATTGAATTGGTGTCCCAGTTGGTGTCTGGAAAAAAACCTGTCCCAGTTGGGGAACAGGTTGGTGTGGGGAAAAAAGGCCTCACACATTTGGTGGCAAGTGCTGTGAGTAAAAACAGTTCTACCCCTCTCAGAGACTAGATACTATATCCTATAAAGTGAGCAGTCCTACATACTACTCAAGAGTGGTCTGAGACCCCTGTACACCAAACACACTTGAAATGTGGTTGGAAAAGGGCTGCTGGCCTACCTCCTGACCTAGTCCCAACTCTGCTCTCTGTACTCCAGCCATATTGATCTCCTGTGGCTCTGCCCACACCATGCCACAGGGCCTTTGCCCACATTTTCTTCTTCTTCTAGATTCCCTCTACACTAGCCACAGGGTTACCTCTGCTCCAAGAACTTTGAACTCAAGATTTCGGACCTGTATCAGCCACATTCACTAGTTCATTCCTCACTTACCTCAAGCTGTTCTGCCTTTTCTGGGTGGTCTTGTAATTCCATATTTTGGAAAAAGGTTGTAATCTGCTGAAATGAATTCTTCAAAGTAATTATTTCTTTTGTAAAGGCATGTCTTTCTTGGATTTCATTCTGCATCAATTCCTTATTTTTTTGAGCCTTCTGGAAAAGCCTAAAATATAGCATCAGAATAAAATTGTTCCTCTATCCCTCTTTTCTGTGTAATAGTTTTATTTCAACAATTAATACAATGTCTGCATAGCTCACAAAAGATTTTTTTTCCTGAGAGAAAAGTACCAGTTTTCAATGGTTTATATACTATATATACAAACATACATCAAATTCTATCACTCCATCAAAAAAGAGGGGATATATGTATACGTATAACTGATTCACTTTGCTGTACAGCAGAAACTAACACAACACTGTAAAGCAACTATACTCCAATAAAAATTAATTTAAAAAAAGAGAAAAAAAAAACCTCTCTAAAACTTTCATCCCAAAATATCTTCTTTTCACACTTTACATTCCAATTGCCATATTTTTTTCCTTGTAATCCTTGAGTTCAATTGAACGTGACTCAGAGGTGTGAATGAAGTCATGCATGGGCCCTTGGAGTCATAGATGATGGAATTAGCCTTTCTATCCAAGCTGACCCCATTTACTGTGGATGCAGCCATCATATTATTGGAGGAGTTTAAGTGGGTAAAATCTTTCCTGAGAGCTATCTGGTAAGTATTTCTAGCTATAAAGATACTATTGATATATCCTTTGACCTGATGATCATACTTCTTGGCATCTTTCTCAATGAAGTAATCACAGATGCACAAAGAGATTCTAGCATAAGAATATTCATTACAGTGTTTTTATAAAAGTAAAATAAATTACATATAATTTAAAGGTTCTATGTTAGGGACTTGGTTAAATACATTACAGCATATCCACATATGTGAAATATTATACAGTTATATTTTAAAGAACATTTAATAGCATAGGAAAATAAATATAATATGCTTATAAATGGTTCAGCAGAATATAAAAAAGTATAGTACTATGATCACAATTTTCTAAAAAGTACAGCCATAGTAAGAAAGATGAGTGATTGGTAGTGATTGTTGCTGAGTGGCAAGATTAAAGGTGGTTTTTATATTAATCTTTATAATTATCCACATTCTCTAAACTTCCTATAATGAATATGCATTACTAAGTTAGAAAAACAGCAAACGTTTAAAAAAATTTGAAACACCAGGATGGAAAATGTATGCTTGTTTTAATTATCGTTAATATTAATCTTTTCCAAAATAGATAACTAATGAGAACCTACTGTATAGCACAGGGAACTCTACTTAATGCTCTGCGGTGACCTAAATGGGAAGGAAAGCAAAAAAAGAGGGGATATAGGTATATGTATAGCTGATTCACTTTGCTGTGCAATAGAAACTAACACAACACTGTAAAGCAACTATACTCCAATAAAAAAAATTAATCTTTTCCATCATTTTTATACCTATCAGTGTTGACGCAACTCGATTCTGTCATATCATTTGTCATTGTTCTATAATATTTTTATATTCTAGAAATTCAATATTTTCTCAATTTTTCCTGAGTTGTCAAGCACATTTCCTTAATAGTTTTTCATAAATCTTACTTGTTGCATCGTTCTTGCATAGACATAATCTCTTGAGATGCAGAAACAGTTTCCACAGCCCTTAAGCCTTCAGGAGTGTTCTGGATATTTTTTATGCGCTGCAGAAGTAGGGCCAGTAACAGCTGCTGCCTCTCCACATTCTCTTCATATTGGCATAAACAATCCAGCAGCTCTGAGAACTCCTCTGTGGTGGCTGCCTCCTTTGTTTTGGAAATTTCAGGGAGTTCTTCTTGAAGATTATCTAAAATAATTGCTTCTCGTTCAATCTAATTCAATAAGCAAAAAAAAAAAAAAAAAGGGAGCTAAAATAAGTAAAATATACTCTTACCACTTCAGGACTCAGCAATCACAATTTTCACATACTGGCTCTTCAAAGGATTCCCAAAGCCACATCCCACTTCAAGGTAATATTTGTCTTCCTACAGCTGGGAGTATTATCTCTCCACTATCCCAATCCCATAGTTCCCAGCTATTGATCATGTATATGTGTGATTAAAAAGAAGTATTGCTGTTATGAGCTGAAGGAAATGCTACTGAATATTTTCATAATTTCTTTCTCCTTCCAATTTCAGTTGCTTTATTAAAGCAATTATTTCTCCTGACTGAGATACCCCTAAGTTAGTTAGAATGAGCTCCACCAAACTGCATCCATGAAGTCGAAGAGGTTGGGCATTTTTTCTACAGGTCTCTTTTCTTTCGCATCCAATGCTCAAAAAAGTAAGCCCTCAATACCCTGTCACTCACCTACACCAATGGGAAAGCAGCCCAAATTACTGGACTGCTCATGTATTTCTCAACCACAGCTAAATGCAGAACTCAGAAATACATAACCTATCAATAATAAATCAAATATCTAGAAAGTGGAGTTCTACCAGCCCTGAAACTCAGAACAGAGACAGAAAATCAGATCCCTCTTATGCCCTCCTCAAATCCTCTGGCCCTCTCCTCAGCAGCACTGTACATTTACCACATTCTGCCCCAGCATTGCCAACATTCCTGGTCGACGTTCAGACAGAGTCAGGCAACCTACAATCTTGACATTACTGAATATCACAGAGGTCAACTACATTTATGATATCATGCTAACTGAAATGATAAATGAGGACCTGGATGACCAGTAAGACATGCCAGAGAGTGAGATATAAAGCCTACGAGAATTCAGGAGCCCCAGCATCAATTAAGTTCCCAGGGGGCCAGTAGTCTGGGGCATGTCAGGGGACTTCTATAAGGTAAAGGTCAAGTTGTTCAGTCTTGCGCCTCTGTTGCCAAGAAAGAGGTGCAGCACTGGATGGGCCTTTTGGGATTTTGGCAGCCGTGTATGCTATACTGGTGACTATTGCTCAGATCCATTCATCAGAATGCCGCCAGTGCTGAGGAGGCAGTTCTGCAGGACCAGGCTATGGCATAAGCTGCCCTGTCACTTGGGCCATAGGTTCCAGCTGGATCCCCAATCACTAGAATCCATGGGTACATGTGTACCCAATCTACGTGTGTAGATTGGCCCCTCTCCAAGAGACCCAGTTATGGAATTTGTGCTTTCCATCCCCTCCAACCTAAATTCAGTTGAACTGAAGTCCTAGTTCTCAAGCAGGCAGCTACACTTCCACCAGGGAATGGGATACAGGTTCCACTGGGTCATTTTGCAGTCCCCTCACTCCCCCACCAAAGAACCAGCATGCAAAGAAAGGAATTGCTATGTTGACAGAGGTAATTGTCCACCTAGGGTTTCCAATATACACTGGGGTTGAAAGAACTATGTCCGTAATTCAGGACTTAACGGAGCATCTCTTGGTGCTTCCATGGCCAGCGATAACCATAAATGGGCAACTGCAGCAACCAGGATCCAATAAGAGTAAAGCGACTAAAGGCTCTAACCTTTCCTGTGTCAGTTCTCCTATCTCCCATTCCTGTTCCCTTGGATCACTTTCCAAAATAAACCACCTGCTTACAAGCCCCTGTCTCAGGTTCTGCTCTCTGCTGTAAAGCTGGTAAGTCATTAGGAGGAGAACACAAGGGGGAAGAATAATTTTTTTTAGGACAATAATTTTATCCAAAAGCCAGGCAATTCTTCAAATTGTGAATGGATAAACTAACTGCTGTGCATGAGTCTGACAGACTATTACTCAGGAATAAAAAGAAATGAACTATTGATACAAGCAGCAGCAGGAATGAATCTCACATGCATTATGCTTCGCGAAAAAAGGCCAAACTCAAAAGGCCACAGACTATCCGAGTCTGTTTATATGACATTCTGAAGATGGCAAACCAGATTAATAATTGCCACGGGCTGGAGGTAATGGAAGGGGCTGACTACAAAAGGGCATATGGAACTTTCTTGGGTGGTGGAAATGTTCTAAGTCTTGATTTCATTGGTGGTCATGTGACTGTATGCACTTGTCAAAACGCAGCAAACTTTATACCAGAAAGAATGATGGCAGTCCCCAAATAAGTAAATAGTTGCCACAGAGATTATGCATTCACTCTTCAGCCCCTGGATGATTTTCCCTGGACAGGTTATAAAACTTTTAGGATCACAGTCACTTATAAAGTTGAGTCTAGAAAGGGAGAAGGAACCACAGTTGTTCCAAGAGTAAACACAGAGAAGGAGACGGAAAAACCTGTAAGCAGCCAAAATAGAAACTAAAACAGGAAAGACTTTTGGATCTTTGCTACAAGGGGAAGAAGACAGCCTTACCCCTCCCATATCTTTGAAGACGTGCCTTTATTCTAGCACACTGTGATCAGTGAAGCATAAAATGATGATCCTGAATAACCAAAATGAATAATTAAATTAAGCAGATTCTGCTTAAGAAAAGAGGGAGGTAAGATTTTAGGGGGAAAAAACCGGTAAATCAAAATTTAAATTAATTTTTGAATTTGTAAATGTAAACAAGCATTTAAGTTCTCAAAAATCTACTTACACAAAACCTTTCTTCCATAAAGATACTGGATTGTTGTATTAGTACAGACAGAAATTCATTTTGTCACATGTAAAATCACCAACCATGCCAACAGAATCTTGCATGTACAGGTATTTAGATGATATAATTTTTATTGAATGGATAAAAGCTATTTTAAAATCTTACATCAATTTGGCATGTGTAAATGTCATTTAAGTTGACAGTTTAGTGGTTAAAAACAGAGTGTACATTTGAATCTTCTATCACTTATGAAGTTGAGCAAGTTACTCAATCTCACTGTGTCTCACTTTCTTCATCTATAAAATGAGAATGATAATCTCATCCTCATAGGATTCTTGCGAGGATAAATGTAAATACATGTAAAGTGCTTAGAACTATGCCTGACACGTGCTCAAGTAAGTGCCCATTAAGTGTTAGCAGTTGTTGTTATTATTGTTATTACGTGAGAATATATTTTGTTGGTGTTATTCTTTGAAAAACACGTTTTGTTAGCAGATATTGTCAAATGCTTGTATGGATAACTACAAAAATAACTACTATTAAATAGCTACTAAAATATGATTGCCAGTGGGCAGAGGGCAAGAGAAAGATAATGTAATATAATAAAAAGAACAATAAGCTTAGGATTAGCCTAAACCTGGGTGTGAATAAGAGCTGTCCCTCAAGAAATACTAAGTACCCACTAAGTGCAAAGCCCTGTTCAGATTCTAAAATTACAGTGTGAGCAAAATAGATGTGGCCCCAGCCCATAGCCCCAGTTTAATCACTAGCTTGGAGGCTTGTACCAACTTAAATCTCTCAGTCCCTCAGCTTCTCCATTTAGAAAATGGTGATAATAGGTAACTCCTGAGGGCCATGCCAAGATTCAGCGGCATCATGTGTGAATTGCCTTCTTTTTTTTTTTTTTTTTTGGCCACGCCTCGCGGCTTAGTTCCCTGACCAGGGATGGAACCCCTGCCCCCTGCAGTGGGAGTGTGAAGTCTTAACCACTGGACCACCAGGGAATTCCCTGAACTGCCTTCTTAGCACAGCACACAGGAACACACTGCACAGAAGGACCTCAGTAAACCGTGCCATCGTGGATGGGAAAGAGCTGGAGGCTGGCGGCCCTGCTAAAAGGACAATTTACAAAGTTCCTTGAAGTTTTAACATTCAAGAGACTATTTACTAACCAAACCCCAACAGCACCATCAAAATGATATTCATTTTCAAGAATAACAAGTTTTAAGCAGGAAAATATGATAGTGCTAAACGTTTAAATCCTAAAGCAATGTGACCTACTGCTAATCAAGTATTGATTATATTTGTCTTAAGTAAATTCAGCAGAAATTTTAACAGGAATAAGAGAGAAGGGTTTTCATTTAATGTTCTGATTTGTACCTCATTTATACCTGGTCCTTTGGAAAGATTAAAGAATACCCTAAGGTATTTTTATACTATTTTAAATTTTCTTTCTAAATGTATGGGATGCCTAAGGCCTCAACCACGGTTAAATTAACATCTGTGATCGATATATATTACGGAGGTTTTCTTTGAGACAGTCTTCAGAAAGAACATCATACATATTTTTAGGTCAATACTTATTAACAATAGTAGTTAATTTGCACAGTTAACCACTGTAATTAATTTCAAAATTAATTGGTTATTATGAATATTACCTTATTCTAACCTCTAGTGTGATGGAGAGACATTTTTAAGAGGGCTTAGCTTATCTGCACGATAAAGATTTTAAAGCTCATATAAGCAAGTAGCCACTTATTTCTAAGAATTATTTGACACCAAAAAAAATGCCACTGTCATGAAAGAACTTGAATCATTCTTGAATCATTCCTTGGAGATTATTTTGCTAGGACCTGACCTCTATAAACATTTACATGTTCCATACATGTGATGCAAACAAATGGTACAGGTTGAGGATTTGCTTTATATTAAAAAAAAATGAAAATAATAAAACAATTTAAATGACATGTGTTAGTAAACTGCACGGTTTGACTGTTGCAAATGAAGCACTTACTTCTTCATGGATAAATTTCCACTCCTGCTTCAGTTCTTCACACCACAACTCCCATTCTTTAACAGCTTCCATCAAACTCAGCCACCTCTCCCATAGAGCAGATGTGCTTCTGAGTAAACAGAGGCTGTCACTATCTGTGCAGGTGGGTCTCAAGTGTCTGAGGACCCGTCGTACTTTCATGAGCTCTTCTTTGGCTGACGTGAGATTTGACACCAAGGCCTTAAGAAAGAAAAGAAAAGGAATAGGAGGGATAGAAGTTTTCTGAATTCAGAACTATTCCGAAACTTATAAACTATTTTAATCTTGAACAAATAATGTTTTAAAATCATCCATAAGTATTACATAATCCATTTTTTAGTCCTTTTGGAAGTCAATTTGAGACAGATGAGAAGCATCTATGTATTATTATATTGCACATGAATTTGGAACTGTGGGGACAAATAATGACCTATAAACCAATTTTTCTAAGTAAAAATGTGTTTTCCAAGGTAAATAACCTAGAAGTTCATTTTCTTATTTTAACGTAAGTCTCGTATTTTACTAGATAGCTAATTTGTACAATGCTTACTGTAATCAACCACCAACATGTTATTTATGTTTTTTGGTTTTGTGTTTGTTTGTTTTGTGGTAGATGATAAGCACAGATGATTTAGAATGTCCTCATCCAAATGCTAATAAAATAATACCATACACTGTAACAGATGAATATATGCAAAAACTAAAATTGCTCAGTAACAGAGTATAAGAAGTAACCAGAATTTAGCATTTCTGAAAGTTGCATTAAATGCTCTGTCATTGATCCAGCGATGTCCAACAAAACAACATGCAAGGTAACGCTTTAGAAAGAATGAATAATAAGGACAGGACGCTACTGGGGAGAAGACTGTCCTGTGAACCCAAATGATTAAACTTCTCAGAACCAATGCCTCATTTTCCCCATAGCTTTTGGTTTAGGAATTTTGTTGAGTGTACAACTCAGGTTGAAGATTTCTGTGGGTCATAACAGAGCCACATCCCCTGATGCCTCCACCTGCTCTTTCTGCCAATTTTTTGCACAGAGTCTTACTGAGATTTGCAAGTTCTATTACCTTGCTCTGTTCCAAGCGCTCTAAAGCTTCTTTGTATGACACTGGCAATGGGGACATGGACTGCCCAAGAACTGTCTCCATCTGGCTGAGGTTAGTGCAAATTTTCTCTTTTATTTTTCTGTAGCCTTTGTAATTTTCAAGACACCTAGTGAGACACAGTTAGAAAAAAAAAAGTGATGTTAAATTTTATTTAGTGCAATAAATTCTGAACTTCCCAGAATGCATTCTGAACACTTAGTAAAAAATAGAATGTAATTCTCTTTTTGCTACTCAGTGTATTTCAACAAATATTTATATACCTGTTGTATTTATATTTATATATTTATATACCTGTTGTATTTATATACAACAAATATTTACATGCAGGTCCTGTGAGGACTACCTCCTCCTCACAGGACCTGCATGAGACTTTTAATGCAAACTTTTTCATTGGTACAATTCTTGTAGAAAACCACGAAGTCTTAACAATGCTCATATCTTTTGATCCAACTTCTGCAATTAACCTTAAGGAATCAATCCTAACATAAGAAATTTATCCTATACCTTATAAAACCTTTTACATAGTAAAATCTTTTTACTTATTAGACTGTTAATTAAAATGGCAAAAATCAGAACACACTTTATGCTAACAAAAGATATGGTTAAGTAAATTACAACAATCCGTTCTATAAAATATTATATAACAGTTACAATTGCTTTTATATGAAGTTTTGTTACAATAAGGAAAAGAGCTCATTTTATAAAGTAAAGCAAAAACAGCCTATTTTTATATAGTACAATGTTGTGCTATATTAAAAAAAACCACTATGAATAAAATTATGTATACAAAATGGATACAATCTAAATCCCCCACTGAAAACAATAAAAAATTCGGTATCAAAGATATATTTTTAAAAATTCTTAAAACACAATAATAGGGCTTCCCTGGTGGCGCAGTGGTTGAGAATCCGCCTGCCAATGCAGGGGACACGGGTTCGAGCGCTAGTCTGGGAAGATCCCACATGCCGCGGAGCAACTGGACCCGTGAGCCACAACTACTGAGCCTGCGCGTCTGGAGCCTGTGCTCCGCAACGAGAGGCCGCGACAGTAAGAGGTCCGCGCACCGCAATGAAGAGTGGCCCCCACTCGCCGCAACTAGAGAAAGCCCTCGCACAGAAACGAAGACCCAACACAGCCAAAAATAATAAATAAATAAATAAAATTTAAAAAATTGTAAACACTAAAAAAAAAAAAAAAAAAAAAACCCACAATAATAAACTGGCAAAGAATTAAGGAATATTCAGAGGCCCCAAACTATGTAAAAGTGGAAATACAGAGAAATAAGCTAAGCTCCAAGGCCAGTTTTTCACTTTGAGGACATTTGTCGAGTTTCAGTTTTGTTGACCTTCACCTGGAATGCTGGGGACAGAGGATAAAGCCCGGAGCACACCCAGAATGGATGTTTATTAGGACATCCCCTCTGTAAAGATAATTTGCAACACATATAACACAAAGACCAGCCTCCAAAATGTAGACTAAATCCCTACAAATCAATAAGAAAAAGCTAGACAACCCAATAAAAATTGTCTTGAACAGGCATTTTTCAGAAGATGAAATATGAAAGATGAAAAATGTTCACAAAAGAGGCTCAAATTCATTAACAGTAAAAGATGCAAATTAAAACCACAATGAAGTATCACTTAACCATCAGACTGGCAAAAATTAAATCTCACAACATTAAGTGTTGGTGAGGATATGGGACAATTGGAACATTAATATGTTGCTGGTTTGAGAGAAATGGGTAACATCATTTGGAATTAAAAATTTAAGATGTGTACACCTTTTGACCCAGCAATCACAATCCTAGTTATACACCCAAAGGAAGCTCTTGCATTTGCAAATGTTCCTAGAAGCACTGTTTGTGAATGCAAAAACTAGAAACAACCCAAATGTTTACCAACAGCTGGGTGAGTGAATATTTTACTACAGACAAAAACATGAATAAACTTCAGGATCATAATGGTAAGTCTGAAAAAATGAAGTCACAGAAGAATACATATACATGAAAACAGGAAACAAACACGTAGTAAAAATATTTTTAAAAGCAAGGGCATGGTAAATAAAAAACAGGATAATGGTTACTTCTGAGAGGAGAAGGAAGGAGTACCCAAGAGAATTCAAAAATCATGATGTTTATCTTTGAACCTTTGGGTACAAAGGTGTTTGTTTTATCATTATTCTTTATGCCATACTCAGACTTCTATAAACATTCTGTTTTAAGTACTCAATATTAATTAAGAAAAAATGAAATAAATGCAGTAGAATATTTGCCATGGTTTTCCTTAGTGATTTTTTCTTACTTTTCCATATTTTCCAAATTATTTCTAATGTGTACATGTTAATTATAAACAAATCTATATTTTGTTCTTAAAGCATTACCTTTAGAAAGAAGTACCTACCTTTCTACTTCAGCTTCCTTTACTTTGGCTGCCTCCCTCATGGCCGAGTTCTTAGAAACGAATTCCTGTAAAGTACACTCAAGTTGTCGTTTAGCTTCTGGGCTGGATATAGTCCCCAGATTCTCGGTGAGGTCCTGGATGTCTGCTATTGTGGACTTCAGTTCCTCTTGTTTGCAGCGAGGCATCTCTATTGATTCTTCTGGATTATCGAGGTCTACTCTATGGGATGCAATGATGGCTTCAAGGGCAGTGATGATCTCCATGGCCCTGGAGACTGCTTCATTATAGCGTGCCATATTTTCATAAGCATCATTCAAGACATTCTGGTGAATGGAAGATTAAATGCTGTGATGAAAACTGTCAAACTTTTGTCATTCTTGAATTTTTGTGATACATTCATAATATGTCTCTGTCATAAAGAGTGAGCATCTCACACTTATAGTTTAATAATATTACACTAATAGTTAAAAATGAATACGTTTTTCTTTGCATAAAGAAAATGGTTTCCAGATTTGCTAAGAAATCTAATCTAAATTTAAAAATACATCTCATGAATCATGTCTAATGATATATGTTCCTGCTCTAGAACTCTTGTATTAGACTATGAATTACATAAAACAATTGAATATATTTAATGCATATAACCTTAAGCAATATCTGTGGGAAACAAACTGAAAAGACCCCTCCCCCCCACCAAACCTCTTGCATTTTTAAATTAATGGCTCTGCCACTAACTTTAGTTTTGAGCACATCACTTAATGTCTCCAGACCTCAAGTCTTCTCACTGAAATAACAAATAGTTGAAATAAATAACTTTAGAGGTCCCTTCCAGTCCAGCTCTAAACATATCATTTTGGGGATTTATGTACATTGTTTCTGGAAACTGTATTAAAATCAAGCAGAGAATTTGTTAAGTACCAATTTAAAGAATGTATTAGGGTTCATATGACTTTATATTTCTATAGCATTTATACCTTAGCAAAATAGTTCAAATACATTATCTAACAACTCTTTGAATTAAAGAAGGGAGTTAACGTCCCCATTCTAGAAATTCAGTGTGACAATTCTGAAAACACAGTGAAGGGCATTATATTAAGAACAGTGTGTTTAAATGATGCCTAAGATATCTACCCTATTATTGCAGGAAAGGAGGGAGTTTGTTGTAGTCGCTCTGCAACAGAGATCAGCAAACTTTTCCTGTAAAGGGTCAGACCGAATATTTTAGGTTTTGCAGGCCACACGGACTGTCACAACCACTCAGCCCTGCTGTTGTAGCAGGAAAGCAGCCATACACAAGCCAGTAAGGAATGGGCATAGCTGTGCTCCAATATAACTTGATTTACAAAATCAGGTGCCGTGGGCAAATTCGGCCCATGGGCCTTAATTTGATGACCCCTGCTCTAAAATGACACAGATCTCAACATGAATCCTGGTTCTGTTACTATTTCAAGACCTTGAGAAAACTGTTGATGTTTCTGAACTTCAATTTCCTTATTTTAAAACGGGGCTAATAATAGCACCCATCTCACAGAGTTGCTATGAGGATTAAAGATAAAGTGTTCAGCACACTTCCTAGACACTATAAGTTCTAAATAAATGTGGAGTTATTATCTTGGGTTCTTTATACCATATTTCTTCCACTACACTCTATTATTTCTGAAAAGCAAACAAACAAAAATCACAAACTTTTTGGTTTTGAGCTCAACAGAAGCTACGAGGGATATAGAAATAAAGGTGTCAAACTCATCTTTTTCCAAACTGTAAGGAACTGTATTTAGATGTAGAATGAGTTGGGATTATAAACTGGACCTTTGAAGTTCTTTAAAATGGCTATTCTCCTGTGCAGAATATTCCTATAGAACGTGTAACTTCTTGAGAAATGCGGATATTAACTAGAGTAAAACATAAAATCATGAAATTAAAACAAATACATTAACCACCTAATTAAAATACTTACTGTGCGCGAATCAATGCTTGCGTTAAGCTGCATGTGAAGATCTTCAATGTCATGTAATTTTGTCTCCACATCACTAGCTTCAGAAGAGTGTTCTTCTCTTTGCTTCTCAAGAACAGTCACAGCTTTAATGCTATCCATTTCTGCCTGAACTTGTTCTTGAAACATTTCACAATTAACTTTTTCATTTTGAATATGTTCAATTTGCAAATTTATAAGTAAAGGCTGTTGTAACTGAGATTTTATCTGATTTAAAACATGTAAGGAATTTTCCAGTTTGTCCTGAAAATTCTTTTCATCCATTTCTTTCGGTTGGGATTCCAGGACTATATTTTGGAGAACCTTGTGTAACTTATCATTTTCTTCTGCATACAGCTTTATTTGTAGCATTTCTTTCTCTTTGAATGAGTCATCAAAGTCCTTATTTTCACTTAGTTTCTTGATTATTTCATGATACAAGCACATGACTTTCCTGATTCTCTGATTCAAAATTTGAGCATTGAGCAGACTGCTTTCTGGTGGGGTGTTAGGAGTTGTTAGCAGTGCTTCAGCCCTTTTCTTAACTTGCAGATCCATAGCCCTCAATTTACCTAGTGATGCCTGATATTTGCCATATTCTGCCACAAATGTATCTAACTGCTTAATTTTTTCTTCAAGTTCCTTTTCTTTTTCAAGTATTTGGGTTTGTAATTGGTCAAGTTGGGACCAATCCCAATTTAGTCCCATACAGTCAAACACTTCTTTGAGTTTCAATACTTGTAGGATACTAGATCGAATACCAGTGATTTGGTCTTTAAGACGATACAACTCCTCTTTAACATCTGGATTTATTTCTGGATTTAGTAGCAGTTCATTGTGCTGTATATGGTCAACCTCCTTCTGAAGCACAGATGTTTTTTCATGAAATTCTCTATAAAAATTTATCTTGTGTTCTACTTCATTACATTTATTTTGAATGAATCTTTGTGTTCTGTTGGCTCTAGTCTTAAGATTTTTCAATTGATCATCTAGAAATAATCTTTCAAATACACTTAGATCTTTACAGATGTTTGTTTGTTCCTGAAGATGTGTTGCGATTACACTCTCAATTTCCTGCAATTCCTTCTGAGAAATGGTCAGAGTGACATACTGATGTTCTAGTTCAGCTTCTGTGGAGGTTGTTTCCATCTTGGGGATCATCAGTGTTTCATTTCCTTGAAGTGAAAGTTGAACCTTCCCTATTACCCCAACAAATTTGCTTCTTTCTTCCAATTTAAATTCTAATTGCTGTGATCTTTGAGTTGATTTTAAAACTAGCATTTGGTATTGATTCTGTAAGTCCTGTAGGAGGTTATTTAAATCACTGCTCTCATATGCTGTAAGGTTAGGAATATTATCTTTGACCTCTTCAACCAATGACTCCACAACCTGCTGCTTGTCTAGAATGCCATCGTGCACCACCTTGCATTTTCTGATCTGTGAAAGAATATTGTCTGGGAGAAGGGAAATGGTAGGGACGAGTTCACCTAACAGATTTTTGACCCATAAGATAGCCTCTTTCGTCTTGTACCTGGTTTCACACTTCTTGATCTGATTTTCCACCTCTATGTTTAATGGTTCCAATGCTTCCAATTGCTTCTGCAAATTATTTATTGCATCTTCTAAAATCTTCTTTTCTTTTTCTCCCCAAATCCTCTTCATCTGAAGTTCAGCTCGCCCCCTGAACACAGAAAATCTATGCTTGATAGTCTGGAGTTCAGTGGCCAAGGCAACCATGCTTTGATTCCCTTCTTCTTCTGGAGAGTCCAGCCTTAACTGCAGGCACTGCTGCTGCTGCTGCAGAGAAATTTCAAGGTCTTGAATCTTACTCATGAGAAACATAAACTCATCATGTCCCACCACTTGCTGAGAATACTTCTTCTGGACCAGTTGTTCCATTTGCTCCCAACCATGTTCAAGTTGCTTCATCTGGCTTTCCAACAGCTTCTTATCCATGTCAGTCAGACAGTTTGATAAATTTTCCCATTTGATTTTCATCTTGCTTAAAGAATCTTTCTCTTTTTCTATTGATGCCAGTAATTTTTTAATTTTGTCCATATAGGTTGCACTGTCCAGTGGTCCCCTAGCAAAAGAAGAAAAATGGAACTGATTAATATTTACTATACATCAACATGAGGTTAGCTGTCATTAAAAGAAATGAATTCTGCTTTGAATTCACAGAAGAGAAGATTAGGTTGTCTGTAAGAACACTCTGTCCTTAAAATAAAAATCAGAATCTTGTTTACTGTAGCTCTCAATTAATGTGTGACAATGTAGAAAGCTTGTCTATAAAATGAGTATCATAAAAATGCAGAAGCACAGGAAGGGAGTGAAAAGTAAAGGGAAGAATGTATGTAGTAAAAGTACTCTGTCACCTGTAAGGTACTTGTACAAAGTTAGGCTAGGACTAAGCGAAATTACAACATCCAACCCCTTTGTTATCATCTTACCAACAATAATGATAAAGATATTGACTAAGAAGGTACAATCATCAGGTGAATCTTTTAAATATAAAATTGTTTCCTCAAAGGATGTCACTGAAAGTGAATCTCATTTAGGCAAAAGTATAAAATAAAACTTTTTAATAATGAGAAAATGTTTACAAGTTATGACTATATCTACAATCTTCAGCCATCATTTTCATAGCCAAAAGGAGTACATACATGTAAAAAGAAACCATTACAATACATATATATTCCTTATGTTCCAAACTATTTAAACCAAGTATGCTAATATTAAACAATTGTATTGATAATGTTTCTGCCCCCCTCCCATAGTTTAGAATAATCTCTTGGCAAAAAAATGCTAAATTCCATAGAACTTAAACTTATTTTGAAGATATTTATAGTGTGAGTTAATAGTTTAATAAATTAATTTGTAAAATTAATATAATTTAATTGTAAAATTAATATGAATATTTTTTTGCATGAAACCAACAGAATTTTCTTCAATGGTTTCCATATGAAATTAATTTCCACACTGTAGTATTAAAATCATAATATTCTTTAATAGTATAAACTCTTAACACCCTGGGCCTGTCCAAGGCAGTGGAGCCTATGGTTGAATACAAAGAATGCACATCCTAAATTCTTATACTTACACTTTTAGACCTTCCTTTTCTGTCAAAAAGGCTTTCATCGAGGATTCAACTGCTGCGAGGTGTTCCTGAAAATCTTTAAGGAGACAGTATTGGCTTTCTTTCTTTTTCTTCAAAGTAATAAGTGCCTGAAGCAGATTGTCCAAGTGCTGCACTGAATACCTTTCACTGTGGGGAAACAAGGCACTTGTTTCTGCTTTCTTAAGATATTCAATTTGTTCTAGTGGTTCAATGGCTGCTTTCTTTGCTTCCAACTGGGTACATAATTCCTAAAAACAAGTCAAGGAAATCAATAAATATACACTTACTCATTCACTCATTAATTAACTCATTTATTTTTTTTCCCTTTGCTCTTTCCTTTCAGTAACACACTCTATCCCAAGAAGATGTTTTAAATATTTCATTTGCACACAGAGAAACTAAGGTCCTGACATTTAAAAGATTTTTTTTTTTACTAGAGTCATGTTAAAATGTAGACTAACACTCACCATTGGTCTAATGTTTAATAGCAAATTGGTCACCCTATTGTGTTAAAAGATTCTACAATGTCTAAAGAAGATTTATCTTTTTTTATTATTTACATGCATCCCCTCTCTTTCCTGTTTTAGATACATGTTTACTGTTACGTAAACTTAGCTAAAATTGTAAGGGTCATTTTAAAAAACATGGTCATGTATTGGACTTTTAGATGCCTTTCCATAGCTATGTAAACACAGCTGTAAAAACAAAGAAGGAGTATCCCATAATGCTGATAATCAGGAAAAATAAAAGAAATTTGTCAGAATCAGAAAAATACATAGGACTAAGAAAAGGAATGATGACAAGTCAGAATCTCCAAATTTTCTTACTGAATAAGTAAGCTTTTAGGAACTTTGTGAAAGAGAAGACTAATGTTCATTAAACTCTTACACTTCTTAAATGGAAAGGTTTATACAACTTACTGATTAGTACATAATTATATAGTTACCAAACTGATCATCAGGCAAAGGTTAAATAAGACTTTTCATTCTGTGAAAGCAATTTTTTGGTAATTAAAATATATTGTATTGTACTGGATAAATGATGCAATCATGTTGTCAGTATTTTTCTTGTTTCCATACCTCTATCTCTTTTAATTGTTCATTTCTTAACATAACATCTAATTCTAAAGGTTGATTTTGCAGCTCATTGACTTTCTGCTCATCTTCAGTGGTTTTCATGCTTTCTTGAACATCAAGAGGAAGTTGTTTTGACAAAACCATTTCCACAGCTGAATTCTGAAAACATAAAAAGATTAATTGCTGAATAGTCTACCTTCCAAATAAGTAATTTTTATTTTTCTTGATGAAATAATTCCAGTTTCTTCTATTTACTCAGATTCAAGACTTTTCACAAGTATATCTGACCACTACCAAAGAGGATTTTTCCATGCAATATTTAATGCTAATATTGGTATCCCAAGAAAAATGAAACTTTTTTGACAAGACAGTATAGGATCTGGCATTGCTCAGTTATATACTGAGGAATATCTACAGTCTTAAAGAAAGAAAACAGATATGGAAAAAGCAAAAGTTCCAAAGTTTATACTTAGTATTCACCATAATGCAGAGGGCTGGGCAAATAAATAGGCATTCAATGGTACCCACTGGTAGTTTAAAATAGTAAGTGGATAGATGAAGAAAACACCAAAATACCAAAATTTCATGATATTAAAAATGTTATGCCTAGGGACTTCCTGGCAGTGGTTAAGATTTTGCCTTCCAATGCAGGAGGTACGGGTTCCATCCCTGGTCGGGGAACTAAGATCCCACATGCCTCGCCAAAAAAACCAAAACATAAAAAAAAAAAAAAAAAAAAAAAAAAAAACCAGAGGCAATATTGTAACAAATTCAATAAAGACCTTAAAAAAAAAATGGTCCACATCAAAAAAATCTTTACAAAAAAAAAAAGGAATTTCCTTCTTAAAAAAAAAAGGTTATGCCTTAAATTACATAAAGGCAAGAATTCCAATTCTGGGTATGGCAGAACAGGTTATATATGGGGTAATCTGATCTTTTCTGAAAGCTCTAACAATTGAGGTTCTCAGTAGGACATATAGAGATGCCATTTCAACTCATTTATTCATTCTTTCAGCAAATATTTGTCGAGCACTTACATACAACAGGCACTTTATCAGTAATTTTAAAAGATTTCCCATTATTTTGCTAAGGTATTAGTTTTTATTTTCAGGTTACTTTATAAGTGAAATATCATTTAATTTTGCCATATACTTTCATGTCAGTAAAAATCTTTGAGGTATCAAGTCTGTGAATAAAATGTGTCCACATCTCCAAACAAGGTAGAAATTGCTGTTTTAGTAGTAGATAGTAGATACATTACTAGATAGTAATGTAAGATATTAACAATTGGGGAAACTGGGTAAGGGATATGTGAGAACTATCTGTACTATCTTTGCAAGTTTTCTGTCAATGTGAAACTATTCTAAAATTAGAGTTTATTTAAATAAAACAGATACTGTCTGGAGCTTCACCAATACTAACTGGTAAGAAAATTAAAGCTGACCAGTGTTACTGGTTTTGAAGTATTTACTTGGCACTTAGCACAAGTCACTTCTACAAGGCTGCAAATAATTGAAATGATTTTGCAAATTTCCTCCATTTCCAATTTATTCGTGCAAACTCTGGTTAAAATCTCCATGGAAGGCAGCATCTCGGGTGGGGGGGGGGTGGGGGAAGATCCAGGAAGGCTGTGAGAGGAAAGGACAGAGGTGCTACACCACAGATTTCATTGGCCCATGGGTGCTCTATGCCATGAACTGCAATTCTATGAGGTGGACGCCTGCCTCCTCTTCATCTGATGGCTACTGTTGCTTACAGCACCCAACAAATCCACTTGTAGGGCAAGAGCTCCTGACCTAAAGGCATAGATACTAAACCCAGGAAAACTTTACTTCTTATCAATAATTTATTAGGAATTCAGAGCCCTGGTCTCTCTTACCTGATGGACTGGTCACTTTAGGACTAGCCACATTTATAACCTGCCATTTGTAATCCGCCTTCCGTGGTCGGGGAGA
The DNA here is from genome assembly GCF_965194825.1 of Balaenoptera physalus. Lineage (NCBI taxonomy): Eukaryota > Metazoa > Chordata > Mammalia > Artiodactyla > Balaenopteridae > Balaenoptera > Balaenoptera physalus. Next base: position 37,725,768 of record NC_138883.1, read on the forward strand.
GCATCCTAAAAAACCTGAAATCACCCCATAACACCATTTGTTTACCAAATCCAAAAGCCATGTTTCCACTCTGGCAGAAAATCCAACAGAATCCCTCAAACGAACATTTTAAATTTAAAAGGTAACATTCCTTTGCTCATGCCCGGGAGGTTAGAACACAGGCTCGTGCCCTGATTGGCTCCTGGAAAGATTCTTTCATATTTCATAACCAGTGGTCATTTGCTCACCACCCTTAGCTGTATGTTATTTTTATTTTGCAGGCTCATTTGAAACATCTTATTTTAAATTATAAGGGAATTCAAATATATTTAAAACAACAGAATATAACAGATAATCATTACCCATGACACAGATATAACTGATATAATTTTCTATATTAAAAATATAATTTAAAGCCCAGCCCTCAACCCTTTCTCATCTCTTCCTCCCTAGAACTAACCACTATTCTAAAATCCACACATACTTGTCTTTATACTTTGACTACATGTGCTAATATACATACGGTATTGTTTTATATATTTTTAATTCTTATAAAATTGGAATCATACATGTATCATTTTACAACTTACTTTCTTCACTCAGCGGTATGTTTTGAGGTTTATCATGGTGTCAGATATAAATCCCATTCAGTCATTTTACGTTTGTATACTGTTCTGCTATCTGAATGAACACGACTTATTTGTCTGTCAGGCTACTACGGACATTATCATTGCTTCCAACTTTTCCTATTATAGATATTACTGTGATAAACACCCTTGTTTTAGGCCTTCTTGCACATATGTGTGAGTTTCTTTGGGACGTTTTCCTAGAACTGAAATTACTCCTTTTGATTCTCGATAGACAGCTATTGATTTGTTCCTACCAGCATGGTAAAAGAATTTGAATTTTCCCTAATCCTCTCTGGTATTTGGTACTAACAGACAATAATTTCTGCCAATACACTGGGTGTGAAGTTGACATCATTATTGTTTTATGCTCCCTGGTCATATGAGTCTTACCTCCTGTGGATTACTTTTGCATGATCATTGTCTATTTTTTATTGGGTTGTTTATAATTTCTGGTGTTCTTTTATATACTGGATACTAGCCTTCTAACCGTTTTCTGCATTGCAATTATTATCTCTCAGTAGATTGTCTCTAAACTTTATATATGGTATCTTTTGTTGAATATGACTTTAATGTTTTAATGCAGTCAAATTTATCAATCTTTTCCTGTTTGGGCTTCTGCTTTTAGGGCCTTTTTAAGAAAAAAATCTTCTATACCCTGAGATCTCATAAATATAATGTATTTCTGTAATAATTTACATAATAATTTATTTTTATTTAGCCTGTTCAAGGTTCTCTGTCTTCTTGAAATTGAGAATTCATATTATTCTTCAATTCTGGAAAATTCCCAGCCTTTCTTTTCCTCCATTCTCTCTATTCTCTCCTTCTAGAACTCCTACCAGAATTGTGTTTGACCATCTCATTATAGCCACTGGGTCCTTAAAATCTCTTTCCTCTTTTCCATCTCTTTATAGCTCTGTGTTGGATTGTGGGTAATTTTCTAACATATTTTAGTGAACTAATTCTCTCTTCAAGCTGTATCAAGTGTGCTACTTGGCCAGAGCAATCTTAATCTCAATGACTTAAAAAACATTATTGAAGTTCCATATGGTTCTTTTTCAAATCTAACCTTTTTTCTCAAAGTATTTTATTCTCTCATTATGATTTCAAATCCATCTATCACTAACCATTTAAAATGTATTATTGTATAATATCTTTCAAACTGCTGCACTGTCTCACTATCCTAGTGTATCAATTCCTCTCAATTTTAGTGATGAGGACTCTTCTGGTGGAATGTTCCTTTGTGTTATTGATTGATTGACTGATTCATACTAACTCAGGGTTATCAGACTTTTTTTTTTAAACTACATTGTGGGAATCCCCATGGACTAATGGGTAGAACTGACCGCCCCCCCTTATGCAGATTTGTGCTTGCTTCTTCCAGGTACTGCAAGGAGATAAATAGACAGAGGCTCATTTACATGTTAATTTCTTAACTTGAATTGCTCCACAATGCAAGTAGTATAGATTTGGACTCTAAACCTGTTTGAGATATAGGATGGTTCTGATTTCTCATGGGAGACCCTCTTTTCCCACCCGCAGTCAGAATAAGTAGGTCCTAGTCCTTTCTCTGGGTTAGAGATTTGCTTGTTGGCCTTTCTCCCTTTCTCTTCAAGGGCCCTGCCAGTTCTGGAGTATCCACTCCAATGCATGGACTCTCATGAGCCCTTATGAACTCTAAGCCCCGGGACGTCTGATTCTTTCCCTTCTCCACTTCTCCTGGAATTTCTCTTTAAAAAAAAAAAAATCTACGATCAGTATAAACTTAAGACAAAGTATAACTTAATAAGCATACGTATTGAACCTCTGAGCATAAATGGAATTTTCAAAGTTAATAATAAATTTAAAGTAGAAAATGACCATTCTATCAAAAGCCTGGTTCTGATATATTGCTAACTATATTTACTTTTTTAAAAACTGTTGCTTTTTTTCAACCATGTATCTTTTCTTTGAGTTTGGCCTGTTTGGAAAAGAACAGGAGAAAGAATATCATCAATTCTCCTAAAGGGTAGGACTGTGATACTGTCATTTTTATGTCCCTTACTTCACAAAGTAAACATTTTACTTTAACATTTAAAACACGGAGCTTTAAGTAACTGAGCGTTGTCTCTGGCTTGCGCAAACCTAGCAGCACAGTCAAGAGGTAAAGACCGTGACAGCTTCACTATCCTTTTTCCCATTCAGGGGCAATGGCCCCGTGGCTATAATAATTCTGTGACAGTGAGAAGGTACATCTATCACTTATAACCTGCCAACATTGGGACAGTGTCATACATACTCTAGAGGATATATTTCTTTCTTCTCTAAAGCATTCCAACATGAAGTAGTAAAAAACAATTCTAAGCATAAGCAAACATCCATCACTTTTAGAGACAAAACCGAATGGCAGATCAGGTTAATCTCAGAGGCTGCCTCTTTCTCTTAGCATATTGTCTAAAATGTTAACGTGACCCGTAATGCACTTGAGACTCAGCCAGCCCTGCCTACCTCCCAGGCCTCACCTCTGTCCTTCTCCCCTCCTCCTCGCCCTATGCAGTGGCCTTGTTCCAGTTTCTGACTCCTCACGCTCTCTCCTCCCCCAAGAGGAAATTCTACTTTCTCTGCCAAGAGTGCTCCTGACACCCAGCTCTGAGCTCTGTTATCTCCAATCCACCCTGCTGGTCTCAGGTCAAGTGTTGTTTCTTTAGAGAAGCTCTCTGAACTTCAGAGAACTACAGTTCAAGCCAGCCTCCTTTATTATAGATTATCATGGAAACGTGTTCCTTCCTTCAGTTGCTCTAATTCACCTCTCATCAGTTAATTAGTTGATTAATGTATGTCTCCTCCTCTAGACCAGAAGCTCTATGAGAATACAGACCACGTCTATTTTCACTCACCGATGGACCCTAACTGCCCGTTCAAGAAATTTTTACTGAATGGGTGTATAGATGAATTCACATTAGAAAAAATAAATAAATAAGAGAATTTCATTTAGTCTTCGATTGCCAAGATTAACAATTTGTGGCTTATAAAGGAGAGTTGGAAAGAAATTGAGGACCCATCAATCTAGCAGCTGTGGACCAGAGATCTGTTAGGAATGACAGGAACAGGGCTTGGCTGGGCTTAACGAGAGTAGAGATGGTTTGAAACACGCACGAGAACTGGAGTCAAATAGCATACCGGCATATTAAACCTCAATGAACAACCCACGTAACACATTCAGTAAAACTGTGAGGTAGACCACCAAGCATCAGGCTGGGTAGAGGCGCCTGGCTCTAGTCCCAGCTCTGCTAGAATGAGAACTTGGCTGATTAACATCTTCTGACATTAATTCCCTAATCTGAAACACAGGGTTAGGATAGAAATTTTCTAAGGTTTCTCAGCCTAAGATTTCAGGACTTTGGAGTGCGTTCTCAAATGCATGCTGCTTGTAGATGTTAATACCATGTATACCATGTAAGTCACTTGTCCTGTAAAGAAATAAATCTTGGATTGAGAAAAATACCTCTAGAGTAAGAAACAAGATTTGCATCCTGGCCAGAAGAGCAAAGTAGTACACTTGGAAGACAGAGTTGACGCATGGCCCAACTACATGTTCCATTACAAAATTTTTTTTACTGACTTACTAGGATAACCAACACCAGAAATAAACATCATTTACTCCAGGCCTGAAAACTCTTTCCTCCTTTTCATTCTAGTACTGACTCCCCAGAGTTTCTGGTCGCTCACCCACAGCTGGACATCTTGCATGTTTTGTATCTGTGATCATCCACTTTCCAGGATTTCTCTATGGGTGCCTTCTTAAATATTGAAATTATAAATGCTCAGAAAATGTTGAAAAGAACAAAAAATGATTCAGACATACTAAATTATACCTAATGACAGGGAAATTAAAGAGGTAATTATAGACAAACTTTTTTTTTTTTAAGAGCAATTATGTCATGTAGGTTGACATTTGGGAAGGAGTAGGCAAAAAAGATCATTCAATACAGGTTAAGCCGTAATGTTGCTTTATGAATTTTTAGAAAAATAATAAATGAAGAATGTATCAGTTTCCCTGTGTTTCCTTTTTATCATTTCCTTTTATGGACACCTGGAATCTTAAGAGATTAGTCAGTCCTCATTTTTTATCATATCCTAATTTGTTACTTCACTTAACCTATATAGAAAGGGGAAAATGGAAGGCAGTTTTGCCTTTTCATATTTAAAAAATTTTAGAAATTCACCTCTGTAAAATTATCCAGTATGATCTTGAATCATAAGCACCCACACCCTTCAGACTGCATTTTGTAACTTCTTTTGTCTCTAAGTCTGCGTTAATATTTTTGATATTAAAGAAAAATTCAGCCAAAGGTCCTGATCTAAAATAGCTCCTAAATTTCAACTAAAATAGAATTCTTGGCAATGGATTCAAACATATACATGCTAAAATGGCAATTTTTGAAAAGTGCAACCACACTTTCAGCAACTCTAAGACCAAATGCAATTTATTAAAGAAATAATAAAATTAAATAAAACTTCCTAAAATTTTTTCTGGAGATGATTTTACATAATCTGATAAAAGCCCTTCTAGGCTCCAAAAAGGCACATGAAATGAGCATTAATTAGATATTTAATTAGTATTAGATTTTAAACTGTGACAATTGTATTCTCACTTCTAGCTGAATGACTAGCACAAAAGAGGTCTCAATAACTGTTTTTAATGAATTAAATGGTTATTTTCACTGTCACAATAGTTTTTGATTAATCAGATTTATAATTCTGTAAATTGTGCTTTTACGTACTCTATGTATTCATTATATAGAGACTCTTGCTTAAGTAATTTACACCTGCGTCTTATATTTGTCACTTTGTATTATATTTGTCTATGCTTATTTTGATCTCTTATACTAGTTGTAGTTCAACTTTCAAACTGCTCTTGTATAGAGAACAAATTTGTAGTTACCAGTGGGGAGAAGTTAGGGGGAAGGAATAGGGGATTAACAAACTATTCGGTATAAAATAAGCTACAAGGATATATTGTACAACATGGGGAATATGGCCAATATTTTATAATATCTATAAATGGAGTATAACCTTTAAAAATTGTGAATCGCTATAGTGTACATCTGCAATTTATATAATATGGTACAGCAACTATACTTCAATTTAAAAAAACTTAAAAAATAAAAAAATTTTTAATAAAATGAAAGTTAAAAAAAATTTTTTAAACTGTTCTTGATCTTGGTCTAATGTTACATAGAATAAAGTAAATACAGTCAGTACTTAGCATAGAGAAAATAAGAAGCACAGATTCAAGAAAAAAGATTCATGTTACAAAAGAGGGAAAAAAACGGTAAAATGTTGCTAGAAATTAAAACTAGATTCCTCTAGGCCAGACCTGCAAAAATTATTTGAAGACTTAAGTCCCTCCATCTGCTCTAAAAAAAATCATTCTAATGAAGTATCATAAATTATCAATAACTCATCATTCAAGATTAAGTGAAATCTTAATAAATAAAAAAATCTTATTGGGTTATGATCTTTATATAGTTTTCAATATACTCTATTGAATTTGGAGGGTTCACAGCCAAAATGGGTCTGAGAAGCTACTCTTTTTTTTTTTTTTTTTTTTTTTAAACTTTGCAGAATAATTTATTCCATAAACTCTAAAATGTCATTGAAAGATGCACCCTTGTTTTAATTTTTAATTTTTTTTTAAATTAATTAATTAATTTATTTTTATGGCTGTGTTGGGTCTTCGTTTCTGTGCGAGGGCTTTCTCTAGTTGCGGCAAGTGGGGACCACTCTTCATCGCGGTACACGGGCTTCTCACTATCGCAGCCTCTCTTGTTGCGGAGCACAGGCTTCAGACGCGCAGGCTCAGTAATTGTGGCTCACAGGCCCAGCTGCTCCACGGCATGAGGGATCTTCCCAAACCAGGGCTCGAACCCGTGTCCCCCGCACCGGCAGGCAGACTCTCAACCACTGCGCCACCAGGGAAGCCTGCACCCTTGTTTTATATACCACTAAGAGAGAAAAAAATTTCTAGCTTTTTATAAGATGCCAATGACTGCAATATGTATCCTGATCTCAGAAATGTTAAAGTGTAAAAACAAGTGCATCCTAGAATTGATGAATATAATTCATTTTTAGCTGTTTGTATTTTTTGATAATACAGTCTCAATAGGAAAAGGCCAGCCTATCTTCCCTATGCTGAGAGGAGCCATAGGAAAGAGGCATGTCTATGCTTAGGCCAGGGTTTTAGAGGGAGGCCAGGCATACGGCTGGTAGCAGGGATTGAAGCGAGAGGCTCCTGTGGGGAGTGGGGCCTTTGTGAGAGTCTCTCCTCTGCCTTCCTCTTTGACTATCTTGACTAACCTCTGACCACCCGATACGTTCCCCTTCCATGGCCACTTGTCACTTCCTGTGTACCTCTTGTTTCCTTAACGTAAGGATCCAGACAGAAAAATGAAACCCCTGTGAAGTGCTGAACATGGAGGGGGACTGGGTATAGGTAGCTGGTAATACAGACAATTGAAGGATGAAAGAGAAAATAGGAGATTCTGACATAGCCCAGATATTAGTAACTACAGGAAGTAGCTACCACTGCTAAGGTTGGTGGGGGGGTGGGGAGAAAGGAAGAGGTGAGGTTACTGAGGAGTAGGAGTTTAGAAGCAGGGCCCCTGCACAGCTGGTGGTCAGATGGATGAAGGGGGCACTGTGTGACTAATGCTCAGACTACGGGATGAGGAGCGGCAGAGACACGGTTGGCTGATGCTGTACCTCTGAGGGGGTTCCGCAGGTTGGATTGCCAAAAGAAGCTGAAGGCTGGACCTAGAGCTTTTGCAAGGTGCTGGAGCAATACTAACAGGGACTGGAAGCCCTCCTCCCATTGAGAAGCTACTCTTAAAGTTATTAAGCAAATCCTTTTAGCAATGTCATGAATTAGGATAGAAAGTACTCAGGTATTTTTCCTTTTTTACTTATTTACTGCTCTTTAAATACCATTAAGAAAGTTTCTTCTACACGTACAGCTTCAAGAGTTTCACCACAGGGCCCTAATCCGTTAAGACATATTTCCTTAGCTCTATCTAACACTGTCTGTGGGATTTAGAAGTCTTCTCCTATGGCCAGAGAGATGCTCCGTTGGCATTTAACCTTGTTTTACACATTTCTAGAAAGCCCTATCTGGTTCCTCTAATCCTCCATGATTTCTGCTCTAGGAAGACAACAGAAGTGCAGGCTCTCTTCATTCCTGTGTATCATGTATTCCATAAAAAGCCGACGAGGACCCACACCTGAACGGTCGAACCTTTGCTGCTGTCCCACTGGACCCTGGATTGTGAGAGGCTGACTTTCTTCAAATGTAGCTTACTGGATGGCTCTGTGCCTTTTCCATTTCAGTCTCTAACCTATGAGAAAGCACTTTAAGAGCTACAGGAAAATGTACCCATTTGGATGTTTAGAGTGAAAACAAAACAACATTCTTCTTTCTTCTCCACAGGGACAATCAGGAGGCTGAATGTCGATATTCTCACACCAAATGATCTGACAACATTTAAAAATACATTTGCAGTACAGGGTTAACATAAGAAGAAAGGCCCCTATCCTTTCAAACAGTCTCTGATTTCATTATGAAATCAACCGAAAAAAAAAAAAAGACCCTAAAAAATAGGGCTGTTGGATTTTTTCCTAAGAAATGTGGGTAGAGCACATTTTCTTTTGCCTTTTCCAATTTGCCTTTGAACTCCTGATCCAGGAAACTGTAACTGATTACATATCAGAGAGAATAATAAACCTAAATTGATGACTGACATTTCTAACAGATGAACAGTAATATTTCACTGCTGAAATCCTGGACAGTTTTCTAAGGGCTCTTTTGACAAGTGGGCATCATAAATAGCCAGCAGATTGAGGGTTTAATTATGAAATCAGAAGGCTTGATTCACGACCCTCTTTTCAGAGTCCAACAACACCTCTTCATTCGCAGACACGACGTCTTAGAGATGCAATCACAAGCACTTACCTTATTTATTTCCCAGTCTTCCTCCAACTTTTCCACTGCAGCTGAGTCCTGAGTGGACTCCTGTACATCAGAAGTGACCTGCTCCTCTCTGCCTGGCAGAGGAAACTTTTCTTTCTTTTCTGTTGAGCATTTTGATTTGAGAATGCTGTTGAGACAATTTTCCATCTCCTGTTTAGCAGATTCAAGTCTGTTTTCCAAATCTTTCTGTTTACACTTAAGTGATTTTATATCATCTTTAATAATCTTCTGTCCCACTGAAGATGTATTTTGCTTGATGGATTTTGCTAAAGCTAAAATCTTCTCTAATGTGCCATCTTGTAAACGGAGACTATTCTCTAGTTCCTGTGAGTGGAGAAAAGATTGTCACAAAAGTATCACTGTTCAATTGCCACAAGAGTTAATTGACTTTTGTAAATCATAGCAGTGTTCTGCTTCACTAGTGGAAAGAATAAAAAACTTATCAACCCATATCACAAAGAAGGAACTTTGGGCAAAATTTAAACCAATGTAGCAGCCCAGATCAAATTCTCTAACAGATTTTATAAGATGCTAGAAATGTATAAGAAGTAACACAGAAAATTTTCACAACCCAGTTCCTGGAACATAGGAAATGGTCAACACATATTTGTTGAGTATATATTTTGTTCAAGATACTACATAATATACAAGTAATACTAAAATCAAACACAATCAAAACACTAAATAATAAGTGCCTACTTTGTGCAAGGCCCTAAAAAGAATAAAAGAATCATTTAGAGTGTGCCTGCATGAATCTAGTGCTAATATTTAAAATTCAGAGCAAAGTTTAAATCAATCTATCGAATGCAATATCTTAAATATATTAGAAACTCAATCAATATTTACTAAATGCATGAATGGATGAGGTTAATTTGAGACCTCTACACGCAAAAGGAATTTGATAAACTATAGCAGCTACTGATGTTACTACTGAAATAGAATAAGCCTTAAAGTTACTAGGTGAACTATATAGTACTTATTAGTCACTGTTCTAATGGAATATACAATAAATATTCATTCATTCATCTAACAAACAGCAAGTATTATGATAGGTTTTGAAATTACATAGATGAGTAAAACACAGTCCCTTCACAATCCTATAGTCTAGTGAGAAAGACAAAGAAATAAACAGATAATTGTAACAGAATATGGAGAGATGTATGCTAACAAATATGTACAGGTCATCGAAACATTTTAGCTGGAAGAAGGGAGTTCCAGATTGCATTTTGGATAGACCCAAGGTGGCCATGGGATAGCTGCACCGGAGAGGGTGATACTGCAGGCAGGGAGACCACTCAGACGTCTAATGCAGGGATCTGTGAGATGAGGGTCTGCTCTAATGCAGCAGTAATGGGGGTAACGGTGGAGGGACAAATTGTTGAGATAATCCAGAGATGAAAGAGACAGCACTTGATGTCTGTCTAGACTGGGGAGTCTGGGAAAGCATATCGAGGTTTCTGACCCGGCAGCCTAGAGAGATGGTGTAGATACCCACAGAGTCAGAGAAGAAGAAGCAGGCTCATTGGTAGGGAGCTGGGGTATGGAGAAAGGGAAGGAGATGATGAGTTATTTTCTGGACATGCTGAACCACAAATAACTATGAGACACCCGAGGAGAGATGTCTAGTGGGGTCAGAAGACCCAAGTTGTAGCCCCACTCTGTCATTTAACCTGGGTGACCTTGTAAGTTCCTCACCTCTCTGGAACTCAGCTCATCATGTATAAAATGAGGAGTCTTGGGACTTCCCTGGTGGTGCAGTGGTTAAGATTTCACGCTCCCAATGCAGGGGGCTGGAGTTCGATCCCTGGTCAGGGAACTAGATCCCACATGCATGCCACAACTAAGAGACTGCATGCCACAACTAAGGAGCTGGTGAGCCACAACTAAGGAGCCCTCGAGCTGCAACTAAGGAGCCCGCGAGCCACAACTAAGGAGCCCACCTGCCGCAACTAAGACCCAGTGCAACCAAATAAATAAATATTTTAAAAAAGATGTGTTTAAAAAAAAAATGAGAAGTCTGAACTTGACGGCTTCTGAGATTCCTTCTAGCTATAGCAGAAGGCTATATTTTAATTTTTCAACAGGAGCCTGAGCTCCTCAGAGTGAGGCTCGTGTCTTGCACTTTTCTCAGTATCCAAGGCACCCAAACAGTGCCTTGGACATGATGAGCCCTCAACATTTGTCAAATTATCACTGTTAAAAGGGAGGTAGCCTTGTCACAATGTCAAGCTGTTCTGGAGGGGAAATCTTGCTTGATTCCCAGGTTCCTAAAAAGAAGAGATAAGAAATTCCCAAGCTCATGCCAGCAGTGCTGCCCTGAGACTCACCCCATGCAATCTCCAGTCAAATAACTGTGAAAGAAGCGGCTAAGAAAATGCTTTACTCTGTTTTCTTCTAGAGGACACCAATTGGGCCTGTTTATGTTGGCCGTGCAAACAGGGAGCATCCAAGGAATGTGTTTTGAGAATGTGGGTAAAGAGCTGCAATCCTTACTGTATAAGGAGAGGGGTTGTTGAAGTGAGGCTGAGAATTTTAAAAGCCCTACATCTGCAGAGACCTCTAAGGTAGTCCATGACTATGAAAATTAATAAGGTGAAAATTATACAACTCCCATCCACCCATGATGAAGAATGCAAAATTGCATCATTTCCCCCTAGGTCTTATTGCATTAGTTGTATCCTTTGAATACCCAGTATCTCCTGGAATCACTGTGCTGTCTCTAAAACAAAGATCTCCAGGAGCTGTAGACTGCTCATGGGTGAAATTGTCTCTGAGGGTCCAGAGCACACAGTACTGTTCAACTCGAATTATAAATGGATTTGCTCACTAAAGAAGAACATTTCCACTTTTTATGACTGGTCAGGACTTCATCCAATAGTCATCTGAATAGCATTTTCAGCATTTGAATTTTTTCTTTTTTTATTTCTTTTCTTTCACCATTTGAATTTTTGATCAAAGACACTGATTTGTCAAGCTGTAATTAATATTGATTTTTTAAAAATGTCTATCATGTCTGGACATTGTTTAATACCTGCAGTTTCCGCATTTTTTCCTCAACTGCTATTTGATCCACAGGCTTATCAGAAAAACCGACAAATTCCTTGGAGATATAGTCCAATGCAGTATTTAGGTCTGTGATGCAAACCTGGTATGAGTCGTGTTCTTGAACATGACCTTCCAATTTTTGCACAGACTCCTAAAAATAAAACATTGACAATGCATGCATTAGGTCCCTGAATTATCCCACTCAGAAAATAATTAAATGGTTCATAAACATTTGTTTTATGAGGTTTCATCTTGAAAAAGGAATATGGCCATAAATCATCCAGAGTTCTTAAGTAAAGTTTTTAGCGTTGAGATTTTTGTTTCCCCCATGTTTCTTTGCCTTCATTTCACTCCCGAAAACAATTTGTCAAGAGGTTTACAAAATGAAATGACTACAAATTATATCATCAAATCACAAACACCCATAACAAAGCAGTTCCCTTAATTACCCTTCTTACTACAACCAAGTACCCACTCTTGGAAATGAGACTATGTGAAATCAGCCTAACCTCGGATTCCTTTCCTAAGACTCAAACTCCAAAATTGTGTGTTAGGAAAAAGTAATCCTAACTCAAGAGCAAAACCACCTTCAGGTTCTCTCCCTGGAATAAGAAAATAAGGTGACTGCACCTGATCAGAAAAGAACAGCAATTATTAAACTAAATAACTTACAGCCAAGTGGGTATAATCTTCACCCCTGCGCAACTCCTACTATCTGTATAAGCAAGATTTCTTATCCAGGTAATCCTTATATTGAATCTGGCTTTCAGTGTGCAAAGAATTATAAACAATTCTCTTAAGAGAATAATATGCCTCATGACAAGATGACATTTTACCTCTTAATTCTTTTATTGCAGATCATGTGGAAAGACTCAAGGGAGAAACCTGATAAGGTTTATACAGAATAGTGGATATAACTATTATAATAGATGATGGATGGATATGTGAATGGATAGACAGTTGAATGCAAGCATGGATGAATGGATGGATAGATGGAGGTTGCATGGACAACTTTGACACTGTTACCTACATAAAGATGCCTAAACATATCTTAATTCTTCCAACCCCTTATAAGGGGAACTTTGATGAGAGGAAATAACACTATTATCAAATAATACACACTGGATTTCTCTAGCAAAACTGACCAAATTGATTGCTCCATCTTGAGTAGTTAGTATTTGTATCTAAAACTGATAAATTTTAAAAGCTTTTGATTTACCAAAAGAACAAAACAATGGTCCTATATACAAATATTACATAATTATGCATAATTAGCACAATCATTTAAAATTTTATTTTGACCATTTCACCTGTAGTTGTTGAAGAAGACTTTCATGTAGATGCTTTATTTCCAGCCACGGCTCTTCACTAAAGTTGGGATTTTTAGTGCACTCTAAGAGGTAATTTCCTTGAGATTTTAACTCCTCTAGTAAGGATGTCAAATCTTGTGCTTTCTGGAGGAATTTCTTATAAATTTTTAATTGAGCTTTCTTCTCCTGCAAACCATGTTGCAGAGCGAAGCCCACTTCTTGTTTCTTTTTTAGTTCTGTGAGCATTAATCTCAGATCCTCTTTACTTTGCAAATACTTCTCGCCTTCTAGTAGAAGCTTTTCTTGATGGCTAAATTTAACAAAGTATTTTACAAATGAAATGACATATCAAAATCTTATAATACAACATGCATTATTATAAAAAGCATTAAAATAACACTACTGTACATTATTCCCAGGGGCTTCTTTGGCATTATAACATTCTAAATAGCACTAAGTTTAGCTCAGAAATCAAGATTAAAATTAGTTGTGGTATTACTTTAAAAAAGTATTTTTTTTTTGTCACATAATTTGATCTGAGAACAAATATTTAATAATTTAGATTTCAAACTATTCCAGTTTTTATTGTTTAAATATAATTATAATATTCCATGTTTTTCTTTTGCATATAAGTAAAATAAACACGCATTCAGTATATTGGCCAACTAACTAGTTTATGTTTTCTATAGCTTGAATTTGTTTTGATCTGTTTTTCTTAGAAAAATATAAAACTTACATTTCCACCAAATATTAAATGTGTCATTTAAGACATATGAATTAAGAATTTTCATCAGAATTATGCCAATTAAATTCAGACAACATTTATCAATGTTTATACATTTAAGAATCTCTTAGCATATATATTTAAAAGCATGAATTATCCTGCAGTAATACCAGGAAGATACTGAGGTTGTCTGGGGAAAGGGGGTTTTGGTACAGAAGGGGAGTGTTGAAGGTGGAATGAGATAGACAATGTTAATTTGTTACCAAGGGCCCCACGGGTTGATGCACCAGCCAAAGTAAACACTGCCACTGAGTTATGACAGCATGTTTCATATCTGATGCAGAGGACTATTCTTCGCTTCTGCCTCAACACTGTGATTGCCCCTGATATTACTTACTTTCTCTCCAACAGATATATTATACCCACAACCAGAAGGCAGACAAAACATCCTTGTTATGGCTTCATTGTGCAATGAAAAACCATGAAAGTGGTGAAGGCATGCCCTTTACCTTAGATATGTGTTGGCTAAATGGAGTGTGTTGTCCCACTGGCTCTTGATATCAGTAAGGGTCTTTGGAACCATCGGAGCCTTGCTGATCTCAGCCTGACTCACGATGGTCTGTATTTTAGCGTCCCCTTCAGGCTTTAGTAAAATGATTTCCTAAATCAAATAAAAAAGATCTTAAAATCTCATTCATACCACTCAGGGATATTTCATATGATATGTTTTTATTTATAAACATTATTCAGAGATTCTAACTGCAGAGTAGATTTCAAAATTACCCTTTCATTTTTATATATTCCCCAAATACAAAGACATCCTTCACGTTGTATAGAACTGGTTCTCAGTAAGCATTTGTCACATTGATCTGGTTGCATTCGTACTCTTCTCTTGATTCTCAATTGCCCTCAAAGAAATTATATGCCAAAAAATCCCTGGCAAATCCTCCTTCCAATCTGTACCATTATTTATAAATAAAGAGTGAGGGTAACAACCTGAACAAGACACCTCTATACACCCAAGATTGGGTTTATGGCTTCCCATAGGAAAATGCAGAGTGCCTCAAGCCAACTACTGTTTCTCCACCACAGCGTAATTAATTCTCATTCCCTGCAATTTTATTTTCCTCTTTTGCTCCAAACAATCAAGTTCCTCCCTTCTTGGAAACACTACTCCAGATTCACCTTCCCTGGAAAACCTTTCAGATATAATCCCAAATGATTCTGATTACTTCAGTATGTCAAACGAACCCTCATGGCTTGACCGCATCATCCTCTGCACTCGGTATCTGATAAACTAAGAACCACACAACCCACTCAGTATCTAATATCCTTTAGGAACCATATGTATCCACTCTGAAGACGAGTTCCTCTCCAGCTCTCACCTTGACAGTGCCGATACCTCTGATGTACTGACATACATTCTTTTAACATCCTAGCAAACTTCCCCCTGCTGCAGCTCTAATTTATCGTTTCAATTTCATTTCTCCTGCACTCAGTGAAGATGGACAATGATTGGACATTGCTCTCACAAAGAGAGGATATACTTTCTCCCTTCTCTATGCATTACAATAATTTTAGATCCATCATAGCCCTTCTCTTTTGCAAGCTCAGTCATCTGAATTCCTTCAACCAATCTGCAGTGATCCTATTTTCCATTAAAAAACAAATCTTTGCAGTTTTCCTCTAAACCTTTTCAAAATTAGAGTTCACTCTGACCTCCGAAATTTAGTTTCCACAGTTATACCTTTATTTTTTGGATTCTTTCCTCAAGGGGCATTTTGCCTTCAGATGAATTCAAAACCATCAGGGACTCTTTAATCCCTGTTATCCAACGAATTACATCATGTGCGAGATCATTAAAGCTCTGGTCCTTGGCAGGAGGTAACTTATCCTCTTCATCAATTTCACATAATTGTCCCAATAATGTCTGGTATCTATTGATCAAATGTGTTGATTCCGTTACTATTTCTTCTTCCTCAGTAATCCCATATTCCTTCACAGAGTTGTTCAACTGGGCCATAGATTCGAATTGTTCCCTGTAAATTCCAAATATCATTGAAAGTTTATAGGAGCCACGACACCACTTGAGAAACCATATTCCCCAGAAATACATTTCATGCAAGATCAGCTATACCTCTTTCTAGCTAGAGCTTGGCAAAATAGCTCAGTTTTCTCTCTTGTTCCTTCCATTTCTTTCCATTTCTCTTCTTGATTAGTCAACCACTTACTCAGGTTTCTGTGGTCATTCTGGAGCCTAAAACAATATCACACACATTGGAATATAAAATCAGCAAAAAGTGTTTACCTGAAGAGAAGGTTGGCACAAATCTTGTGAGCCAACCAGGTTTTTTACTACATTTTTTTGGTTTCTTTAGAGAAAATTTAATTTGTAACATTAAAATCTGAATAATAATAGCATGTATTATAGTGGAATTCTAATGAGCCATACATATATATCATAAAGAACAGGAAACAAACAAACAAACAGAAAATATTTTTGGACTCTCCCCTGAACCTTGGCCATAATTTGAAGAACTCTCCAAAATTCTATATTCCTGGAGCCAAACTTGGGTTTGAAACTACATATTTTATTTTTGAAATTTGTGTGTATGTGTATCCCACTTCTAGCTGTACTGAGGCAGAGTACGTATGAAGATATCATTAGCAAACATGCTATTAGACATCACCTTTATTTCCTACCTTAGTAGCTGCTGCAAGCACTCATCAAGCTCCTTTGCTCGTGCCTGGCATATGGACTCCATTTTTTCTAATTCAATTTCTTGACTTACAATCCAACTGTTAAGCTTCTTAACAGGTGCTTTGGGCAGATGCTTTTTCACATGATTCAGTACAGTTCCCACCTGATGTATTTCACTGCCTCTTCCTTCAAGAGTCAAGAAATCCTTAAGAAAGACAAAAAGTCAATTATATCCTATGGGCAAGTCTCAGTATGGTCCCTGCCACCCCAGTGACACTTTCCCAAGATGGTACATAGACATGCCATCTTCATAACATCCTATATAAAAGAAGTTGCTATGGAGAGGTGGCTAAGTGCAATAGCACATGATCAAAAGACAATTTATATTGGTTTTAGAATGTGTGTGTACATTTGCATTTGCATCTGACTTTCTGGGAATCACATCAAGCAAAATGATGCCACCATGTGGGTCAGTGGGAGTTAGACCAGGAAAGCCACATTTTCCTATCCTGGCTCTGCTCAGCTTCTCCTAAATACTTGCTCCTTTCTGGCAATCAATATGTAAAACTAAACAGCCTATTCTCTATTTAACTTTGTCCAAATCAGAATTTTATTTCAATGTTTGTGTTTCAAGGTTTGAGCATCAATTGTTGAGACCCATGCAATGGGCAAAGTTTAAAAAAAAAGTTGGAACTATAATTTAAAAGCAGAGAAGAAAGGTGATTTTGTCAATAAAGAATAGTATCATCAAAGCAAGGAATTAAACTGGGAACATTTAATGCCACTGATAAGTCTGAGAGCATAACTTATCACCAAAGCCTAAAGTACTTGATAATCTACCATAAAGTGATCAAGAATTAAAGGTGCCATACGCATTTGAAATGCCCACATTATTGCCTCTTATTTCAGACTATCTTCCCCTCCACTCCCATCAGCAGTGTATTAAAGTTCAACTACAATTTTTAAAAGAAATATGGCTGGGAAAAAACTTTTTAAAAAGTCAAGCAATCTCTTATAGAAAGTAAAGGGGTTTCAAAGTCCAAATTAGGTAAAGCCTTTTTTTTTTCATCAAATAGGATTTTAACACAACTGAATTCACCAGCAAACAGTAAGTTAAACAGCATCTTAGAATAGGTGTGAAAACAGAACCTTTTTAAGTCACTTACATCCTTACCCAGTAAACACAGAGTGTTAAAAATACTGGGCTGGCCAAAAAGTTAGTTCTGGTTTTCCGTCGATGTTACGGAAAATGCCGAACGAACTTTTTGGCCAACCCAGTATTTGGGGAAAGGCCAGGTTTTTTGGAAATATTATCTCTATGTAGGGAAATTACTCAGTCAAAATAATTATTGTCCTATCTATTTATATATAGTTCTATCTCCAGCATTTTAATTTTGATAAATTTTGATTGAAATTTAAACGTGTCTTCTTACAGAAAGTTTTTGTAGTTTTTGTTCCACACTCTTTTTTGTTTCTGATGGTTCAAAACACTCCTTAAGGTTCATTTTAACGTTGCCAAACCAGTCATTAAAGTTCTTGCACTGATCTGCAGGAAAAAAAAACAAAAGAAGCTATATTCATTCAAGGAAGACGTCACAAACCTTGTTAAAGTAAAATATTTTGAAACTTGCTTCCCATGTCATGGGTACGAGTCACTGTAAAGTGATAATAAACTAAAACCTAATTTTGAGGGTTAATGGAGCCGACGTGACAATTGTGGCATATTTTCTACACCAAACCTCCTTTCCAAGCATACAGGACACCCAAAGACACCTGCAGGGCCAGCCCACTCACAGGCATGTCCCCAGACTCTGACCACAGGGAGAGGGTCAAACACTAGGACCCTCGTGACTCTCCTTCATGAGAAAAAGATCTGGTACTTGAACAAAAGAGACGTTATTTACGATAGGCATAGATCAGTGAGTGTTTGCTCCTAAAAGATTTATCTGAATATTATTTCCTTAAATACAGTGTGTGCAACCATCTCTAAGTGAAGCTTAGATTAACTAGCCTTTGTGCTCACAGTACTTATTCATACCTCAAGATTCCCAGAGGCGCAGTAAGAAACATTGCACTCACCATTCAGTAACTTAGAGAAGTGATCTTGCAAAACACTTTTTTTGGTATTAAATAAATCACTGACACTTTCGTATTGCTTTTTTAATTCAGAGAGTTCAGGAGTCAGACAACCTATTTGATTCTCAAGTAATATCATACTGTGTTTCTGCTGTAGAATTTGCTGTTGAATCTCCTAAATATATAAACAAACAAACAACACTGAAGTCTTAAAAATGGGCTCAATCTACACAGAACATATTAGGTATCCATTGTTTCTATAAAAATCTAGATGATTTTTTATTGGGTAGACCTGCTTTCTCTTAGCTAGTAAATGTATAATGCAATGCAATTTAATATCAAATAATGACTGTCCACAAAGCAATTCAAAGGTGAAACAGTTAAATATACACAAATTGTTTTTCTGAGTATTTTCCCCAGACTTTCATTTTTTTATACTAACTATTTTTATAATAATTATTAACCTCAAGAGGACAAGACCATCAGAAACAAGTGTGAAAATAAATCTGAACCACAGAAGAGAAGTAGCTGGGAAGTACCTCTAGTTTAGTAAAGATCTCCAAGCTGTCAGAAGGAGACAGGGCATTTAAGAGGGACTCAGTCATTCCAATCTGGGTCTTAGCCTGGTAGAGATCCTCCCTTAACTCAGCTGTGCTGCCACCGAGTGCACTGCAGTTGGATTCTCCTGTTAAACGCATTTTCACATGTTCTATCTTGTTCAAAATAGAGGACTCCATGACCTGAAATCATGAAACATATGACGTACTGTAATGGACTTGATTTAACTAGATTATAAGACAACTGCACTGCTGAAGAATGAGTTGAAACTTCGTTTCATTTCAACGTGAAATAACTTCTCTCTTTCTGATTCTTCCTTGTTCTACATCACTGATACAATTCAAATATTGCCTTTAAAAAAAACAGTAACGTGAAAAAAACTGAAATTGACATCCTTATTTTTTTGTAAGAGACTAAGTGAATCTTCCCCTTAAAACAAGTTTTATTTAGCATACCAGTTGAGGTGTTATCTCATGGTGCTTATTGGAAAACATATTAAAACATATAGAAAAAAATTAAATAGCCAGCATTTATTAAGTGTGTATTACGTACACAACATCATGGTAAGCACTTTATATACAAAATACAGGCTTAAGAAGGGTAAGTAACTTGCCCAAGATCACAAAGTTGTCTGACAGCAGAGCCAGGCCCTCCCCCAGAAAGTCTGACTCCAGAGCTTATATTCAGGCACTTTGCACTTTGATTTAAATAAAAGTCTAACAAATCTCTTCACACGATAAAAAATCACACTTGGGGCAATGTCCCTGTTACTCCATCTAGCAACTAATAAACTTGGAATCTCTTGAGCCATATTCTCCTTCCTATGCCCAAGACACTTATGAGGAAACCGTTGTTACTTTACATGGAAGCAAGGTAACATCTCCCCCTCTGCACAAGAGGCCTGTGAAATAAATGAAATGAGAATAAGAGAATGCAAAAAATTATTCATTCTAAAATGGGACAAATATGATAAACTATGCTGGCTATTAAAAATTCGGTTGGACATGACTAAAGATGAATCAAATAATGATCCTAATTTTATTTTAGGTTTAAGTTTTAGAATTCTGGTTTATGAGCATTACTTTAGAGCATACAGAGCATCTTTAATTGCAACTTTAAAATAAAAATTTTCTTACCTGTAATTCAAGAGGTATTTCACTGCTTTGAAGCAGGAACTGTATCTTAGCCACTCTTTTAGAAAATTCTGAAGGTTTTTGTTCATGGACTTGCAACTCTTCCTAAAACACACAATGTTAATGGAAAATATCTTTTTATTTTATACCTTATTTTCTGGTACCCCTGATTGCTATTGAAAATATGTAGAAACTGAAAGAGCCTTTGAATTTCCCCTAATCACTTGATTTTTGATACAGTCCTGGGAGTTGCAAAATTAAGTGTCTTCATGGGTCAGGCATATGTTATAACTGAGTGAAACACTCTAGCAATAAAACGAGAGGGGCCAGGTCTGCGCCACAGCAGGATGCAGTGCCTGCCTAAAGGCATGACATCTCATAGCTCTGTACATATAAACATACACATAAACATATAAAGCCAACACACACACACACATCATGTTGGCAGAATTTGGCCCACACGGTAGCCGTTATAATCCTTAACTTCAAATTTTTAAATAACCTGTATCTCAAGACAAATTTTTTTTTAACTTTTAATTTATTTTTATTTATTTATTTTCGGCTGTGTTGGGTCTTCATTTCTGTGCGAGGGCTTTCTCTAGTTGCGGCAAGCGGGGGCCACTCTTCATCGCGGTGCGCAGGCCTCTCACTATCGCGGCCTCTCCCGTTGCGGAGCACAGGCTCCAGACGCGCAGGCTCAGTAGTTGTGGCTCACGGGCCCAGTTGCTCCGCAGCATGTGGGATCTTCCCAGACCAGGGCTCGAACCTGTGTCCCCTGCATTAGCAGGTAGATTCTCAACCACTGCGCCACCAGGGAAGCCCCTCAAGACAAATTTAAGGGATACTTAGTGATAATTCATTTCACTTAGAAAATCAAAATCTTACTTCACAACTGTCATAATATACCCAGGAAACTCATAAATCTCCACACATTTTGCAAGTCTTTTTCCAAAAGTATAAAAATGGATATGTGGGGCTTCCCTGGTGGCGCAGTGGTTAAGAATCCACCTGCCAATGCAGGGGACACGGGTTCGAGCACTGGTCTGGAAAGATCCCACATGCCACAGAGCAACTAAGCCCATGCGCCACAACTGCTGAGCCTGTGTTCTAGAGCCCGCGAGCCACAACCACTGAGCCCGCGTGCCACAACTACTGAAGCCCGCACGCCTAGACCCCGTGCTCCGCAACAAGAGAATCCACCGCAATGAGAAGCCCGTGCACCACAACGAAGAGTAGCCCCCACTCGTCGCAACTACAGAAAGCCCACGCGCAGCAACGAAGACCCAACAGAGCCAAAAATAAATAAATAAATAAATAAATTATATAGCACAGGGAACTCTTCTCAATTCTCTGTAATGACCTATACGGGAATAGAATCTAAAAAAAGTGGATATATGTATATGTATAAAAAAAAATGGATATGTGAATTTAAAAGTGAATAAAGTGACCAAAATTAGAGAAAAAAAGAGACTTGAGACATTAGACACGTGGCATACTGCAAAGCCATCATGCGCGCATGCATACATTTTTATATTACATTGAACCACATATAACTGTCAGACTTAACTGTTTTTTGACATACAAAGATTGTAATTTTATATGGTCCAAACTAATAATATGCAAACAACCAGCAATAGAAAGAATTCTTTTTAGAGTTAAAAGAGATAACTTTAAAAATATTTTTTAATTATTTTTTTCTTTTCCATTATGGTTTATTACAGGATACAGAATATAGTTCCCTGTGCTATACAATACGACCTTGTTGTTTATCCATTCTATATATAACAATTTATATCTGCTAGTCCCAAACTCCCAATCCATCCCTCCCCCGTCACCTCTCCCTCTTGGCAACCACAAGTCTGTTCTCTATGTTTGTGAGTCTGTTTCTGTTTTGTAGTTAAGTTCATTTGTGTCATATTTTAGATTCCACATATCAGTGATATCACATGGTATTTGTCTTTCTCTTTCTGACTTACTTCACTTAGTATGATTATCTCTAGGTCCATCCATGTAGCTGCAAATGGTATTATTTCACTACAAGAGACGAGTTTAATTCTTTCTAACTGGCAAAACCTGAGATCACTGTTTTAAAAAACTAGCCTCTTTTGAAGCTCTATAAAGATTTTGACATTCAGCATTGTGTTTTTTCCTAATTTTTCTACTTTACTTGAAGTATAGTTGATTTACAGTGTTGTGTTAGTTTCAGGTATACAGCACAGATTAATAATACCTGCTAACATCTTCCTGGATACCACAAAGAAAACGATGGAATTCAGGTCTCACTCAAGGAATAATGAAAGAAATAAAAGATTTCTTTGTGATTTCTCTACCCCTCTTCAAGAAAGCAGACTTGATATTAAAATGTCAACTATCTACAAAAAGAACAAATATTTTATTTCTGTTTAATTAACCTTCAGCTTTTCTCTTTCCTCTTCAGTCAGTTGATGTAATTCCATTTTTTGAAGGATCTTTTCAGTCCACTCATCAATCCCATTTTTTAAGTTAAAAAGCTTGTCCCATAAAGCTAGAGCTCGACCAAGATTTTCATAGTAGTCTTCTGTCTTCTCATTTATCTACCATAATTAAAAAATAAAAGTAACACATTTAGTGGTGAAAAAGCATAAGAACCATTGTTTCAGTCAAACACAACTTTAAAATAAAATTTTAGATTACCTTTACTTGCTAAATAATTTGCTTTATTCATCAACAAAAAATTTGCTTTAACATACCGTGTAGTTCTTTCTTCTACAAAAAAAAAAACTTAGCTGGTTTGCTGCAGTTTATATGCAATTGAAAGCAATAGTTTTCCTCTTCTCTAAACCACAATAATAAAAGATGCTTTTAAAAACCCAGAGCAGGGACTTCCCTGGTGGTGCAGTGGTTAAGAATCCGCCTGCCAATGCAGGGGACACAGGTTCGATCCCTGGTCCGGGAAGATCCCACATGCAGGGGAGCAACTAAGCCCGTGCACCACAACTACTAAGCCTGCGCTCTAGAGCCTGCGAGCCACAACTACTGAGCCTGTGTGCCACAACTACTGAAGCCTGCATGCCCTAGAACCTGCATGCTGCAACTACTGAGCCCACACGCTACAACTACTGAAGCCTGCGTGCCTAGAGCCCATGCTCTGCAACAAGAGAAGCCACTGCAATGAGAAGTGGTTTCTCATTGTGCAGTGCCCAGACTGCAATGAAGAGTAGCCCCCGCTCGCCGCAACTAGAGAAAGCCCGCGCACAGCAACAAAGACCCAACGCAGACAAAAAAAAAAAAAAAAAATTAAAAAAAATTTTAAATATCAAAACCCCAGATCAAAATATAGCACAAATTCTTAGTTTATAATTCATAAAAATATTATTACTACTCAACCAAAAATTATTTTAAAAATATTAAATAAATGTAATGTAGAACATCAACTGGCTGCATGGATGGATAATATATTAACTAGTTTATTTCAAATAAGTTGAGTATACACTTGTATATCTAAAAGAGTACAGACTCATTTGTTAGTACAATAGTACCTAACTCTGGGCATAAAGCTAAATCCCAAGTCATAAACTTTATATTATTTGAACATTTTTTATAATGAGCACTTTTGAATTTTGTAATTAGATAAAAACATTAAAGATACAAAAGAAAAGATCAATTTAATTGTTATTAAATAGAATTTCTAGTCGATTAAATTATCACTTACATCAAGCCATCTATCCACAATAATATTAGCCTCTTTCTCAAAAGGAGGCTCTTCAAAGTTTCTCATTTTATTTAGATGAAATTGTAGATTTTTGCAGATCTGGTTAATCTTGTCTACAACTTCTAAATGTTCATTAAATTCTTCTTTAACAACTTCAATCTGTAAAAATGATATGAAACATGTTTTGATATACTGATACAGACAAATAAGACTTATTGTCCCACTTTCTCAATGAAAAGGTTTTAGAAGCCTAACCATCTGGTTTATTAACAATCCTACACCCAAATTCCTTGTCCCACTCTGCATGATGAAATATTTATAATGATCTAAAACCATCTTTCTAGTGCATGTGAAATAATATTCTACCAAAAAAAAGCACCTCTGTTCAATCGTATAAAAAAATGACAGTTCCTAGACTCCTCAAATAGGAATCATATTTGTCATTTTGAAGAACCTAAGTGCTCATCTGAATAAAACAGACAGAACTCTAAAACATCTTTAATATGACTTCTAGTTTAATCTTTCATGATTCTAACTCCCATGTCATTTCTAACATGGAAGGTGAAACACTATTTTACCAAAAGGCCAATGATCTTAAACTACAAAATAAAATTTGAGTGTCGAGTAATGCAATCTTAATGTTTCCACTCAATTTACCTATCTTATACAAGCATTTTTAATGATTATATAAAATTTGAAAATAGTGATTTCTCATAAATAAAAAACTAAAAATTGTACACCCACAGGGGACTTCCATTTCTGGGAATATGCAGTAGACATAATTTTTCCATTAAGCACAACTAAAAACCCTGGACATCATATACAAAACAGACTTAAGAAGACTGAAAAGTGAGGAGTTCAAGGAGGGAGAATGGCTGGGGGCATCAGCTCCTGAAGACAGCCTGGTGGTGAGCTCCCTGAATTTTCTTTTTCCCTTGGATATCCCAGACTGTGTGCTGGAGAAGTCAGAAGCTGGTAAGATCCACAGACACAGACCAGGAAAAGCCTGCTCTCTTCA
This sequence comes from Balaenoptera physalus, assembly GCF_965194825.1. NCBI lineage: Eukaryota > Metazoa > Chordata > Mammalia > Artiodactyla > Balaenopteridae > Balaenoptera > Balaenoptera physalus. Next base: position 37,750,634 of record NC_138883.1, read on the forward strand.
GCCCAAGAACGAGGAATAGGACAACCTACCAAGACAGAAAACTTTTAGGAAATAATCACTCACTGGAGCAAAATACCATAGGAAACACTGTGGCCCAACGCCCACCTGTGCCAGCAAAGGTCAAGTGTAGAGCCTAGACAGCCACCACCATCTCCAGGCTGTAACAGGAGCCCCACTCTCCCCCAACCAGGGAAAAGAAGGCCGAGTAGAGCTGGGACTTTCATTCCTGCTGGGCAGTAACAAGCTCACACACTCACACACACACACACACACACACACACACACACACACACATCCATGATGTCAGGGGAGGCTACCTAGGGAGCTGTAAGGAGGAGCCAGGGAGGTGTCAGTAGAGACCTTGTGGGGAAGCAGAATGCCCACCCCCAACCAGCAGTAACAAGGAGCCCCCTCTCTCAGGTGTCCTTATTTGCAGACAACATGATTATCTATGTCACAGAGCCCAAGGAATCTACAAAAACACCCCTAGAACTGATACGTTGGTTCAGAAAGGTCACAGGATACAAGATAAACATAAAAATCGATTTCACTTCTCCATATTAACAATGAATACATGGACACAAATTTTTAATATTATACCATTCACAATTACTCAAAAAATCGAATACTTAAGTGTAAATCTAACAAAACATGCACAGGAACTATACGCTGAAAACTATAAAATACTGATTAAAGAAATCAAAGAAGATCTAAATAAATGCAGAGACATACTAAGTTCATGGATCAGAAGACAGCATAGTAAAAATGTCAATTCTCCCAAAATTGATGTACAGGTTTAATGCAATTATTATCAAACCCAGCAATACTTTTGTAGATATAGACAGGATTATTCTAAAATTTATATGGAATAATAAAGGAACTATAATAGCTAAAATATTTGAAAAAAGAAGAATAAAGTGGGAAGAATCAGTCTACTTGATTTTAAAACACCATATAGGTACAGTAATAAAGATTACATTAACTGGCAGAGGGACAGACACACAGATCAATAGATCAAAGTGAACCCAGACAAATACACCCAACTGAGTTCTGACAAAGATGAAAAAGCACTTCAAAGGAGGAATGGGAGCCTTTTCAACTTATGGTGCTGGAGCAACTGGACATTTATAGACAAAAAGTAAACCTTGATCCAAGTCTCACACCTTATACAAAAACTAATTCTAAATGGATGATGGACTTAAATGTAAACCATAACACTATAAAACTTTGAGGAAAAAAAATAGGAGAAAATCTACAGGATCTTGTGCTAGGCAAAGAGTTCTTCGACTTTGACACCAAAAGCACAATCCATGAAAGGAAAAATTGATAAACTGGATTTTACCAAAATTTAAATCTTTTGCTCTGCAAAAGACCCATTAAGGAGATGAAAAAAAAAGCTACAGTTTGGGAGAAAATATTTGCAAACCACATATCTGACAAATGACTACTGTGTAGAATATATTAAAAACTCTCAAAACTCAACAGTAAAAAAAACCAAACAATCTATTTAGAAAATGAGGAAAAGATATGAAGAGATGTTTCAGCAAAGATGACATACAGATGGCAAATAAGCACAAGAAAAGATGATCAATACCATTAGCAATTAGGAAAATGCCAATGAAAACCACAAAGTGATACCACTATATATCTATCAGAATGACTAAAATACAAAGTAGAGGCAACATCTAATGCTGGCAAGGATGTGAAGAAACTGGATCACTCATACATTACTGGTGAGAATGTAAAATGGTACAGCCACTCTGGAAAACAGTTTGAAAGTTTCTTTAAAAATGGAATACATAATTAACATACAACCCACCAACTGTACTCCAGGGCAATTAACCTTGAGAAATAAAAACTTATGTTCACAAAAAAGCCTATACAAAAGTTTATAGCAACTTTATGCATAATAGCCAAAAACTAGAAACTACCCAGATGTTCTTCAGAGGTGACAGTTAAACAAGCTGTGGTACATCCATACCATGGAATCGTACTCAGCAAGAAAAGGGAACAAACTATTGATGCATGCAAGAATCTGAACGAATCTCCAGAGAATTATGCTGAGTGAAAATAACCAATCCCAAAAGGTTACATACTGTATGATTTCATTTATATAAGATTTTTGAAATGACAAAATTATAGAAATGGAGAACATATTAGCGGTTGTGAGGGGGTGGAAGCAAGAGGGAAGTGGTAGGGCTATCCAATGACAGAACCAGGGATCGTCTGGTGATGGAAATGTTCCTCCTCTTGACTGTATGATTGTCTGTAACCTGACTGCAATATTGCACTACAGTTTCACAAGATATTTCCATTGGGGAAACTTAGTAAAGGGTACATAGGATCTCTCTGTATTATGTCTTATAACTGCATATGCATCCATAATTATCTCAAATTTAAAAGTTTAATTTAAAAAATTAAAATTACTTAAATGTTTTAAATGGAAAAAAAAAATAACTGGGGCAGTTTCTGTCTCCTGACTGGAAGCTGACTGATACACTGGCAGAGCTGAGATGCAGACTCAGGTGTTTTTTTTCTCCCAGCTCAGGACATTTTGCATAGGGCATAATAAATGCTTGTTCAATTAAATGAAAAAAATATATATGTATGTGTGTGTGTGTGTAACCTAATTTTTATTACATTCAAAGAACTTTGTTGTTACATTGACACAAGCTACCAGTGGGTGAAGAGAAAAGAAAGAGAAGGAGAGGATACTTTTAGCATTGACAGGAACTGCAGGCTTTGTCCTACAATGAATGGAAGGGGTAAAATAAAGGAAACTAGATTCCCCCCCCTGACATTTCCCAAACTTTAATAGTCCCCTGACATTCTAGCTTTCTAGTCTTACTTTTGCACTTCTGCCTTTGATTAAAGAGAGTGGAAATTTGGCACCATATCCTAGATAAACATCCAGGTTTCTATGGTTTTGAAGGACGAAAGTTCTCAGTGGTATCATACTTCAGCCACTGGTGCAAAGCATCATGACAGTACATACGCCAGAAACTGATTGTTTCTGAAGACAGTACCTAAGTCATCACAAAATTAACTGAGAGTTATGTTAACAATTGGTACTAAAATTTGCTTTTTTCAGACAGTTAAAAAAAGCATATGAGAAAATAATTAAACACAAGTGTACTTCTGTATCTTCCATACAAAATGATATATTATTTCAGCAAATATACAAAGATACCACACTAGATACAAGATTCTCAATATAATAATAAAAGCCTGGGCATTTATACATTTCTTAAAGATAATTACAGTTGTTTTGTTAATTTTTAAAATATTTTTGTGAGTAAACCTTTACATTTGAGAAAGGGGTACAGACAAAGCAAAGTTAGCCATTTTTTACTTTGATAATATACATGTTTCAAATATGTCTTCAGGGAAGGCAATATTATGATGATTGGAACATGACTTTGTAGTCAGATAGACCTGAGCTTAAATAATGATTCTGTCACTTGTTAGCCATATAATCTTCGGAAAGTTATTTAACCTCTATCCTTACTTTGTTTCTTTGTTTACAGAGAAAGTTGCTAATCTGTCCAGCCAAGCCAGGGGTGATGATTCCACCCCAGTGGACCTGGAAGGCAGAACATCAAGCCAGAGAGGATTATTCTCAAGCCTTAAGGTTTAATGTTGTTTGCCTTGTTAGGTTTCGGACTTCCTTGGGACCCAATACTTCTTTCTTCTTTCCTATTTCTCTCTTTTGGAGTGGGTATGTCTATCCTATACCTGTCCCACCACTGTATTTTGAAAGCATATAATTTGTTTGGTTTCATGGGTTCACAGCTGTAGAGTGTAAAAAACCTAAATTAAACAGAGTTGGGAGACCAGATGGGGTGGCAGAGCCCAATAGGAAGAAGAAAGGCTCCTTTATTGGCAAGGCCTCAGCCAATGAAAAGCCACGGACTCTGTTTACTACAGCCTGTCCAACGTCCTTTTCCCCTCTATAAAAGCATCCTTCTCTCCTTGCCGTGCGGGGACTCGCACACGGCTCCCATGGGTGCAGACCCTGAAATGCAATTCTCTGTTGATCCCAAATAAATCCCTCTTTGCTGGTGAAATATCTGTCAGTCTATTTGTTTTAGGTAAACAAGAGGAATTTCCCTCAGGATGAAGTGCACCTTGAGTTTCACTCATATCTAATTTAGATGATATTTAGATGAGACTTTGGACTAAGCTGGAGCTAGTTAAGACTTTTAGGGCTGATGGGAAGGAATGAATATACTTTGCCTGTGAGAAGGACATGTTTTGAGGGGTCAAAGGCAGAATGTTATAAACTGTGAGAACTGTCTTCAGAACTGTATGAAATAAATTTGTGTTGTTTATAAGCCCCCCAGTCTATGATATTCTTTCATAGCAGCCCAGATGGAAAAAGACAACAACCATAGAGGAACTAATCATAGCAGAGGGGTCAAGACCTGGATCTAGATTCCCATCAGGGAGACTCACCCAGGAGAGGGGCTGAGTGCCTGAAGGTGATAGAAGTTTTATTAGTCAAATAAATAACCTGTCCAGAAAGTGCAGTTTACCATTAATGGGTTGATTAAGTCCTAGGTACTCTGCAGGCACTTTACAGATGTTACCTCACCTAATCAGGAAAGGAACAGCTCTGCTGGTAATAGGATCCCACTTAGTGGGACAAAGGCAGGACTCCAGGAGTGAGGAGGATTGGCACAAACCAAAAACAGCTGCAAGTGAAGAGGGATTCACTATCTGGTCAGTTTGAAAGGCAACGACCCAGGATCTGTGAGTATCTAAGGCAGAGACCTGGATCCTGAAACAAGAGTACAAGCTGGGAAACTGGTATCAGGGACATAGTAGAAAAGTAGCTATGTGAACCGGGCCACAAGGCTGAGGGGATTTTGTAAAGCTGATCGTGTTGGATACTCTGAGAACCAAAGCTCCTTAATCCATTTGGATGAGGACACGATCCTCCTAGATCCCAAGACTGCCAAACCCAGAAGCTGCCTCTGCTGGATGGAACCAGACAGGTTGCATCTAAGAGATTCCGACTGCCAGCCTGCTCCTAGCATGGTGGTCTCCCTCGATTAAATCTGATGGGAAACCAGTTACACAGTCACATATTGTACAACTGGTGTCCAAGCAGAGCTCTTTCTGATCGGTCAGTTCCAAGAAACTGCGTCTGAGAAAGGAGGCCGCAGGCAGGGGCTACTCCTCATCTGTGGCACTGATGTGACTCTGAGTGTCACTTCAGCCTCAGGGATAAGAGTTCTAGACAAAGACTAAATTGTCTGTAAGAATTTGGTCTACAGGCATACCTCGGGGACATTGCAGGTTTGGGTCCGGACCATGGCAGTAACGGGAGTATCGCAATAAAGCAAGTCACATGAATTTTTTGGTTTCCCAGATATATATAAAAGTTATGTTTACATTATACTGTAGTCCATTAAGTGTGCAGTAGCATTATGTCTTAAAAAATGTACATACCTTAATTTAAAAATACTTATTTGCTAAAAACACTAATCATCATCTGAGCCTTTAAGCAAGTCATAATCTTTTTGGTGGTGGAGGGTTTGAAATACTGCAAGAATTCCCCAAATATGACATAGAGACGCAAAGTGAGAAAATGCTGTTGGAAAAATGGTACCGACAGACTTGCTCTACAAAGGGTTGCCACAAACCTTTCCATTTGTAAAAGACACAATAAAGCAAAGTGTGATAAGGTGAGGTATGTCTGTATATAAGCCTCACTGATGCTGCACTCAGCCACTGGGAACTTTAATAAAATTGCTTTCTAACAACCAGGTGTATCAAGTAGATGATATTTCACCAATGCCTCTGATATTTTGACAGCACTTTAGCATAGAGTACTCATAAAACCAAGAGGAAAAGCAACTTTCTAGTGTACAGTAATACAGTGTAGTGTATCCTTTTCTAACTATTCCATTCTTCTGCCACTCTGGTTGATAACCACATAAAATCATAGAAAATAATGACATCTAGTGTCCAAAAGTGTTATTCTTCTTTAACTATGAAGTTGTGATTGGCGAGGCTATGAACATAGACGGAGCAACTTGGAGATAAGCTCACACATCTTTAAGAAGAAATAAAAGGGAAGAAATAAAAACATAATTTTTCCTTTATCCATTAACAACAGATGGGATTTTCCTAGTACCTTCTTTCTCTCAAGGTTGCAATGAAGTCTCAGGGGTTTTTTTTATGTGGAAAGTCAGTGCACAAACTGTTCCAACCTTTCAGAGGTAGCGGCAGGGGCAACCCCAGACTCCAAAAGAACCACACCATCAGTATCAAAACCCAAACAGATGCAACCCAGCATTAACCTGGGGACCAATTTTTTTTTTCAAGCCCCGGGGATAAATTCAATAAATTCTTAGATACCTGGTAAAACAAAGTCACTAGTAACTTCTTCTAAACTAAGTTTCGAAAGTGACTCCATTGATAATATCCTCTCTATTGTTGGGCTTGCAAGCGAGGCCGCTATGTAAAGTTTCCTTTGGAATTTGGACTCACCTCTGCTATCCTTTTCTTCAAGTTCTCCTTTCCCATGTAGGAAGCCTGGAGGGAGATGATATTCTCTTCTTTTTGAATCAAAGTTGTCAGGACACTTTTAAAATTCTGATATTGTTTTAAGAGCTCCAAAACTCTTTCACATTGGTCAAGGCTATGAAAAAAAGTAAAACAGCTAAATTTCTGAAAATAACAAAACCATTCTTTCTCTTTGTAAGTATCCTACAGTAATGACTAATAAGTTATAGAAGGATTTTTCCTCTAGACATGGTTTATAATATTGTTTTACAATTTAACCTAAGAATGATGGCATATATATTTATTTGACAAATGGATGGTATAAATAATCACTGGATTACTATTTTCACCAGGCCAATATTAAAAAGTCACCAGATGTAAGCTCTGGAAAGAAACACAGGATTCGTAACCATAAGGAATCAGCACCTCAATTTCATCATTAACTAAAAGATAACTTGGAAAACAATGCCTCCCCAGCATTATTCTTAGAGACTGCTTCAGTGTTAATTCAGTATGATTCAATTATGTCTATTTCAACTCATTCTAGATTTAGCCCTTTTAAAAAAAGTTTAGTACAGACGATGTGGCAGCTAAGACACCTGGTTTCTAGTTATGGTTGGGCACTAATTAGTCATGCGACCTTAGATAAGTTACTTGAGGCTCTTTGGACCTCAGTTCTTTCCTCTGTAAAATCAAAGGGTAGACTAGATCAAATCCACAGACAGACTTCATCTTGACTACTGTATACTCACATTCCAGTAGGAAGCAGGAACTCCACAGATGGAGTTCTGTGGTGAAAGGACCACTGATAGTAAAGTTAAGGGAAACCACCAAGGAGCTGAGACACCCAGAGACTAACCCTTCCAAAAATAGGTTCAGCACCTGGGCTCGAGGGGAAAGAGGGAAAGTGCCCTAAGCCAAAGAGGTGTCAGTAGGAGCTGCTGGAACCACTTGCTGAAAAGGGTGGGGGTTAAGACCACCCCGACTTCTCTCTCTTCTTGGTTACTAATCTCATACTAGTACCTCCCACTTCCTAACCCAACTGGAACCCTTGGCTTGGGTGGTACAGCCTGTAGGGGTCAGCCCTCTCAACTACTCCTACCCCCAGGCAGAGAGTAAAGGAAGAAGGCAGGGATGGAGACTCTTCAGCCGAATCGCCAACCAGGACTGATAGGTAAGGGCTGCCACAGAATTAAGAAAACTTCTGAGCCTTGTCCCGGCTCTGTAGGAAAGATGGCAGTAACTGACTGGCAACATCTGCCATTTAAGTGGAGTGTGGTAGGATAAGCCCCCAACTCCCAAAGATGTCCACGTCCTAATTCCTGGATCCTGTGAATATGTTACCTTACATAGCAAAAGGGACTTTACAGATGCAACTAAATTAAGGATCTTAAAATAGAGACATTATCCTGGATTATCTGAATGGGTGCAAGATAATCACAAGGGCCCTTATAAGAGGGAGGCACGAGGGTCAGAGCCTGAAGGAGATGTGATAACAAAAGCAGAGATGAGACAGAAAGACAGAGATTGAGATTTGAAGATGCTGCACTGCTGGCCTTAAAGATGGAAGAAAGGGACACAAGCCCAGGAATGGAGTAGGTGGCCTCTAGAAGATGGAAAAGGCAAGGAAACGGATTCTCTCCCAGAGAGTCCAGAAAGGAATGCAGTTTCATTTTAGGATTTCTGATCTCCAAACTGTAAGATAAGTTTGTGCCGATTTTAAGCCACGACATTTGTGGTCATTTATTACAGGAGCAATAGAAAATTAATATAGGTGGGGCAATAATAATTATAAATACACTATGTATTTGTCCTCCCTCTTAGACAACCTCTTAAAGGCATTTGTCCGTAATCTAGGATTCCAGGTCTTGCCCCAGACGTTGGCCCAGTGAGCTTCAAGCGTGAAACCCTTAAGTTGGCCTCTCTTTGAGGCCCATGGGAATGTGTTTTCAACATACAAATTTCAAAAAGTTAATTGTGCCACAGACAATTTTTCAGATTTGGGAGGAATTTTTTTCCTTACCATTCAGTGACCGAAGCTTTTGTATTCTCCCACAAGAGTGCTGTGCCTTGGCACTGTCGACTCAGAGCTTTCTCTCTGCCGTCTTTGAATTGTGGAAGAGAATTCACCATTTCTTGCAAGTGTTTCTTCTCTTCTTCACATTCATCTAGATCCTTATCCAGTCTGAGTAACGATTTTTTCCTTGATTATGAGAGAGAAAAATTTAATGGCCAAATAGGCGATTTGATTCAACACAAATATGGGTAATTTGTGGGAGCACACTAACTTTAATTTGTCCTCATGAGGTTTTTTTTTTTTTTAATTTTATATATATATATATATATATATATATATTTTTTTTTTTTTTTTGGCTGTGTTGGGTCTTCGTTTCTGTGCGAGGGCTTTCTCCAGTTGCGGCAAGCGGGGGCCACTCTTCATCGCGGTGCGCGGGCTTCTCACTATCGTGGCCTCTCTTGTTGCGGAGCACAGGCTCCAGACGCGCAGGCTCAGCAATTGTGGCTCACGGGCCTAGTCGCTCTGCGGCATGTGGGATCTTCCCAGACCAGGGCTCGAACCCGTGTCCCCTGCATTGGCAGGCAGATTCTCAACCACTGCGCCACCAGGGAAGCCCCCCTCATGAGGTTTATGGCTAAATCACACATTCCTATGACAGAGGTCAGGAGGCTCTGCATTTCCAGAATACTAGCTGGTGTTTTAAATAGAACAGACATACAAAACCACGAGCGGTAACATTTCTCAGTGATGAACACACTTGTAAAGGGTGTGTGTATGCATATGAGAGAAAAGAGAGGAAGAGTATGTGTGCACACGTGTGGGGAAGACAGTATGATATGGAGAGAAGACGAGACGGCTGGGAGAACACTGCAAGCTCCTCGGGCAGGGCAGAAGGGGCAAGAAGAAAGGGAAATGTAAGGAAATCTTGCGTTTCTACCCTGTGTACAAAAAGCTCCTCCATACCAAAGAAGAGTCATTTGAACTAAGGGTTTTAACCTGCCAATTAATCCTGGTGGGATTAACTCTATTCACCTAGGTCTAAATTGCTTTCATCAGATACTCACTGTCTCTACTTCCTCTCTTCCAATTCTCTCTTGAGTCCACTCCCATACGGCTCTCACTCCCTCCACTCCTCCAAGACTGCTCGTCAAGATCCCCAGGAACCTCCACATTGCTAATCCATGTCCCAATCTGCATCTTCACCTTCCTTCTATAGTCGGCAGCATGTGACAAAGGTGATCACTTCTCCTCATTGAAAGGCCTTCTCACTTGACCCCCAGGACGCTCCTGATTTTCCTCCTATGATACTGGCCACTCAGTATCTTTGGCTGGTTCCCTGTCATCTCCCTGACCTCTTAACATGGAGTGCCCCGGAGTACACAGCATGGTAATCTTATCCATCTCATGGCTTTAAACAGCATTCTAAAATGTTGATGACTCTCAGATGTATACCTCGCCCAGACCTCTCTCCTGACACCTGATGCCACCTACTTTTAACAGTCTTATTGATAGTGCTACTTGAACATCCAATAAATATTTTGAACCTATTGTGTCTAAAACTGAGCACACCTGATCTTTCATTCAATGGCTGATAAACTTGTCTTCATCATCTCAGTTAACGGTAACTCCAATCTTTCTTTTATACCCCATGTCCAATGTGCCAACAAACCTTGTGGACTCTACTTTCAAAATACATACAGAATCTTAATATTTTTTGCCACCTCACCACTGTTCCGTGCCACCATCATTCCTCACCTGGATTATTGCTATAGGTCAAACTAGACTTCCTGAGTCTTGCCTTGACTCTTACAGTCTATTCTCAACACACCAGCCTGTTACAATGAAAACCAAATCATTTCCCTCTGCTCAGAAGCCTCCAATGACTTCCCATGTCACTCAACAAAGAAACCAAAGTCAACACATGGCCCACAGGTCCCTACAGGAGCTAAGCTCCATCCTGCCCGTGACCCCTGTGACCCTCTCCCTGTTAACCTGCTCACCTCCTCGTCTCTCCTCAAACATGCCAGGCCCAGTCCCACACCTGCCCTTTGTACCTATAGCCCCTCAGCCTGGGAGGCTCTTCCTCCAGGTTGTCACTTGGCTTGTCGCTCATCCCATCTGGCTCACACGTCACCTTCTCTGTAAAACTGTGCCTGCTGACCCTGTGTGAATTGTAACCACCTCTTCCTTCCCTACTTACTCTTTCTCCATGGTCTTTATCACCATCATACATACTGCATATCTTCCTCATCCCACTAGATAATAAGCTCTACCAAGGGCAAGAATTTTTGTCTGTTTTGTTAACTGCTGTATCCCCAGGACCTAAAACAGCGCCTGGCTTGTTCTATTAGTAACTCAATTAAAAATTAAAGCAATTTACTATCTATCAAAGTATAGTTTTCATTTATAAATTAATAAGTTAATTTATTCCTAATTATTTATAAATCTATAATAAATGCATTAACAATCAAATTAATAACTAAACCAGTTCCACACCTCATGAAGAACTGGAGCGCTGTTGAAATGGAAGTCTCATTGAGACGGAGGGCGCAGGGAAATTTCAGAGGGAAGAGCTTAATCAGCTAAACAGCCTCAGGAGAGCACTGAGCCTGAGGGATTAGAAGTGGGCAGAAGAGACGGAAAGTGGGCGTGATTTAGAAGGGGGAGGGGGGCTCACAAAAGTGACTCTTTTGCTAACTCTTGCTAACATTTTCATTTTCAGGACCTGGAGGCCGACGCTGAATGCCACAATGACAATAGCAGCACTCGTACAGATGGCTGCGAAACTCAGGTAACCCCAGTTCTGCTGAGTCTCCAGAATCAACACTAACCTTAGTCTACCTCTTAAACTCAGTCCTCATCTAATCCTGCCGGGAGGAGGGGAGAGGACCAAATAATGAAGGAAGAAGTAGGGACGAGGCGTGGTATGTGCATCTTCCACCACTTGTTCTCTATTATCAAATGTGTAAAGTTTCCCAGGTCTTCCCCCATCAGGAGAACTCCATAATAAATAAACAGCAGCAAAGAGACTTTGAAGCAACTCATGGACTTCACACATATCTTATTGTACTCTTCCTCTGTCCATAAGAATGAAAACTTCAAAGGAAAAAATTATATAACACTTTGTAAAGGCACAATCTCAACAAAAAGAAAGCTTGTTTGAAAAAGCCTACAAAAAAGAATGCTGAACCCTGAATAGAGGGGGATGGAACAGAAGTAGAAAGACACAGGAAGCATTTGTTTCACCTAATAGATATTTGGGAAAAGGAAAAAACAGAAAATCGTCATCTTGCATGGAAATAGACGAAAACGATACCTACCGTTGTTTTACAGCTGGAACGGTCGGATCTTTCAGGCCTATTTTGCTGATTTGATTGTGTACATCTTGAATATTTTTCAGGAGTTCATTATTTTTGAAAACACAAGTCTCTAATAATTCATCTTCTTCAGTGAGTTCCTCCTGTCTGCCAGAGCCATGAGTCTCAGATAAGCTTCTGGACAAAGCATTCAGAAGTTTTTCACAGGAGGTGTGTTCACCCTGTTCAGCATCTTTAATGCTTATACCGAGCACCTTCAAACGTTCGTCCAAATGTCTGGCCTTGTCTTTCATCTGATGAATTCTTCCCTCTTTATTTTCCACCGTCAAAGTATTTCTTGGTACCACCGGTGAACCTGAGGCTGAAAGGTCTATAAGAAGCTCACCAGAGAGTTCAGCTCCTCTCAGAGAAGCCAAAAAATCTTCCAGAACTTTGAGGGCATCTTTACTCCTCTGGACTCTGTGGTTCATTTCTTCGAGTTGTGTTCTGTGTTTCAGGATAATATTCTGTGCTGCATGCAGGTCAAGCGGGTTTAATTCCTTTAATGCAAAGTTGCCTGACTGTTCCAAATGATTACATATTTCAATCTGTTTTACTATGGAATCTTGGATATTCTAAAATAAAGGTAAGAAAAGCTGAAAGACTGAGGCAGAAAAAAGAAAAATTGCACAGCAGAAACTAACCTCAAATTATGTCACTAGATTTGATCTAGAAAACTGCTTCTCAGTTTAACCAAGGCTGACAGCTTTGACAGAAGGAACACTTTAATTACAAATGATCAGATGGCCCAGCTCTTTCATTATCTGATACCCTTCCTGATATATAGATCCCCAAAAGAAAAGAGGTATATAAATCTATTGATTCAATGAAAATAATTACAGGTTGAACTATTGAGACATCTGTTTATAATTTGAAAAATAAAAAAAATATTTTTAAGATGAGATTTGGAATAAGTAAACTGTAGAATATGACAATTTAAGCATCTTAGTCTAGTACAGAGAGAAAATTAGGATTTCAGTCATTGGAGAAGGCATTCATAAGCAAGTCTTCATTTTTAATTCAAAGAAAATATGTCATTATTTACTCCATGGTACCTATTGATACTTCCAAATTGGCAAGGAATTAAAGAGTTGAGAAATAAATAACAAGTCTAAATTATTGAAGATTTTTCTGCCGTGGCTTATATTTGAAATAAATACTATGGATGTATAATTTTAAAAAAAGCATAAACATGTATAAATCTCCGAAGAACTGTTTATTCTATAAATACACTGTGAGAATTTATATTTACCCTCAGGTTTCGATAAATGTCATCAGCATCAGTGAGATTAAATTCTTGAATGGCCATTTCACAGAGGAGCAGGTCTGAGTCACAGAGAAGGAGCAACTCCTTCTCCACAGGTAACACAATATGCAGCGCAGTCTCCAAAGACTCCATTCTGGGTGAAAAATAAATCAGACATGAGGGGAAAACACAGCAGAAAGATATCTTATAAAACATATTAATGCCATTATTTAACCAAAAACAGAAAATAATTATTCAATAAAAATACATACAATGATGTGTATAGATCATCACATTAAAACCCAAACCCAGTGATCCACAATGGCAAAGAATGAGTTGTTTGCTATATCCAAGTACTCTCGATAATTTAACTGATACTGCGCTAAATGGAAAACTGTTGTAAAGCATACTAAGCTTTTCTCTCTCTTTTGAAATACAAAATACTAAATGTAATTGAACCTTGCCTTGATGACAAAGAAATTCATTATGCATACTAATTATTTTATTAGTGGAAATATACTAGGATTCAAAGTCTAGGCCAATAATAAGTTGAAATGTGTGACCCTGGATAAATAACATATAGACTCTGAGCCTCAGTTTCCTCCTATGTAAAATGGGGAGATGTGCTGGGGGTACACATCCTATGTAAAGGGATAACAATAGCACTCTCATTCTAAAAATGAGGAAATCAAGGCCCAGAGAGTTACGTGACGTGCCTAAATTCAGGCTCAAGGGAGACAGTGGGAAGAGCACGGCCTTCGGAACTCAACAGACTTTAAGTTCCACTTAAGTCTCTGGCCAGTAGTGTGGCTTGGTTATGTGATTTAACCTCCCCCAGCAGCAGTTTCCTCATCAGCTTCTCTTATGGTTGTTGTGACAACTAAATAAAATAACATACTTAGTATAATATTAGCCTCTTTTAAAATTTAGTAAATTTAGTAAACTCATGGTTAATAGATCCCAGCATTATACCTGGTATTAAGAGTCATCTGAAGCTCTCTTTCTTTCTCCTTTAATTTATCTCTTGCCTTAACTAGAAAAGGCTTCCTAATGTCACTTTCCAGCTCTTCTAACTTCAATGAAGTGACTTCAAACTCTTTCCAGCAAGCATCAGTTTCATTTTTTAAGACCTGGATGAAAATGTAAATTAATTTTTCAATGAATGGGTTAATAGGCACAATTATTCTGTTCTTACAAAATGAGACGTTTACAATTGTGGGCACAAACACAAAGTTTCACATGAAAATACATTTGAAAAGATATTTTTACAAGTAAACTATCCTTCAGAGAGCAATGCTATTAACTGTGCTCTCAGAGAATCCACTGAATGAAATCAAGGGAATCAGCAACATGGCTTTCAAAGGAATCCAAATGCCCTTCCCTGAAGTTAGATACACAGAATACAATTCAGAAAGATACACAGAGATATAAGAACATATTCTATTAGATATTCTATTTTCTCTAGTCTTTTTTTTTTCTCCTTAAACTAAAATTGCAATGAACCAAAATCATTTCTATCAAATGAGAAGTGAATAAAATTAATTTACGATTCATAGTTAAACATCTAAAATTCTATACTATTCCAACTCCTTATCTTGGTTCTTTTTTTAAAAAAGGCACTGCTATAGAATCTGAGTGCTCATCAGTATAATTTGTTCTTTACTTTCCCCAAGGATTCGTACAGTTTTTCTAACCAACTTATTATTCAGTCACAGGAGTAAGGTCTCAAGACAGCTTCTTAATTGTGATGAAAATGTGCTACATCCATTACTTGAACAACAGAGATTTTAACACATGAATTTTGCTTATTCAGATGGAAAATAGAGAAGAGCCATTTGGTAGAGTGTGATTCAGGAACTGGCATCATGAAAGGAAGATAACTAGAAAATATGAGAGGGCATTGTAGGAAGCACCCGTGACCTTTTCTCCACCTGATGGGCTTTCTGTAAGGGTTCACTCTAATGCACATCCAAGCGTACGACGGTGTTGTACTGCAATGCACAGATTATCTTCAAAATAAGGAAGATACTTATTTGTAGAACTAAACAATTGGTGTGCCCATCACTAGATTGTTTTTTCTGCAGCTCCTGAGTCAAATGCAGTACTCCCTCTGATGGTTCTCCACAAGATCATCCATCACGCACAGAGAAAACTCCGTCCACGACCTCCCCCTTTCTTATTACCCAACATCAGACAGATAATGTGACAATTTGGTTAAGATGATAGATGACTGAAACAAAAATTCGGAGTCGCTGGTTTTTCACATATTGTTAATTTTGGAGCAAACCAGAAGCTGTGTTGGCTGAAATCGCCTTCAAACACATTGTTTCAACCAATTCATCTGAAGCCTTCATCCCCATCCCAAACACAATCTAAATTTCTGCAAGCCACAATACATAGAATATCAAATTAGAGCATGAGCAATAAATTAGCACCCCGAACAAACTCTTTCCTGGGTTTGGGTGTCTTTCTGAAATCCGGTGACAGAGAGTTCTTCAGAAACATCTAGCATGTGAGACCACAACAAAAATGGTGACGTCTATACTTATGGCGGTATTATTTTCTAATAAAACTCCTCTAGTAATATTTTCAGTATTTACCTGTAGATCTGTCAGTTTATCCTGTAGACAAACACTACTCCTTTCCTTGTCACTAGAGAAATCAGAAATAATCCTGACAATGCTGTTTTGCAGGTGTAGTTCAAGATTGTCTCTGTGTGTATCATACCTGGAAAAAAATTAAATGCAATGTTACTTAATTTTAAAAATAAGACTAAAAAAATTTTTTTTTAATTACTGTCAATTGTCCATGAGGAAATCCCAGAGAATTTCTGCTTAAGTTACTGGATCACATGCAAAAATTATGACTAAAGGAAAACAAAAACTTACTTATTAAAGTACAACGTTTGCACTGATGAAAGATGTTTGCTGGATTTTCTAGTTGTTTAAAAGAGTTTACCTCTCCTTAACATATACACAATACTATACATAAAATAGATAACCAGCAAGGACCTACTGTATAGCACAGAGAACTATACTCAATATTTTGTAATAATCTATAAGGGAATAGAATCTGAAAAAGGATATATACATACATACATACATCATATATATACATATATATGTGTGTGTGTATGTAAAACTGAATCACTTTGCTGTACACCTGAAACTAACACAACATTGTAAATCAACTGTATTTCAACAAAAAAAATCTTTTTTTAAAAGTTTACCTCTCTAGTAAACTATTTATAGATGCACTGTGATCCTTTTCATATTTCTCCATAACACTTTCCTCCTGTTGAGGCTTTAACTTGGATTCCAGGCTAAAATCCTTAATCGATTCCATTGCCTAAGCAAATACACAAATAGTAAACATATTATCTTCAATATACTTAATTGTCTGGAAAAGATAAACATTTTGTGATACAAAGGGATATCACTGATTCTTTATACCCCAAACCAGGAGATAATACAATTTATTTAAAGTTTCTCAGCTCAGAGAAAGGTCTTTCCATAGGACAGAGGAGATTTACTAGACTGATTCTCACCTTCTAATTAGTATGTCAGCAGGATAAAGGAGTTCTCCCAGCCCCTAAGTGCTGTTTCTGCCTGTGACCACATAGCCATGGTCCAAGGCAGACAGAAGCCTAGCATGCAGGAGCAGACCTCTGAAAAAAAATACACCTTGTTCCTTCCCTACCCCTTCTGACAGGCAGTCTGGGCTGTGACATACAGCAAATCCCCACTTTCCTAGAATTTAAGAATTTAGAAACTCCAATTCCCAAGGAAAGTAAAAGACATTTTAATGAGAAAAAGACAAATGACAAATGAACTAGTTCATGGCAATGACACTGAAGCATCTGTGCAGTTTAAGCTCAGCCTCTTGTGCTCTCAATAGTAACACGCAGACAGCGTGCATTCATAATGGTTCAAAATGGTCTCTTTTGGAAAGAGCTGCTGGTATCCTCAGAGGAAGATTAAGTGATGCTTGCCATAGCTTTGGTTTGTTGTATTCTAATTCTTTGAAAAGCAATCTTCCTTGTATTATTTAAGTGGGAATTCTCAGCTGATGGAAACAATCAGATAATTAAATGCAACACTCAATGAGAAGTGGATTATTGTACACATGGCTTTTTTCATTGGGTTTACTTCTAAAATACATTATCCAAATTTAACACCTTTTCAGCTGATGGCTGATTGTCTGATTTTGCAGATGGCACCTCGCTGAGGGCGTTCCTTCCTCCATTCTCAGATGTGTCTGCGGTACCCCTAGGAAGGAATCAAATTGCATATTAAAATACAGGGAGAAAAACAAAGCCTAAAAGAGAATGAATAATACTCAGTGTCATTTGATTTCGAGAGAGGGTTTATCTCATTTCTCCCTGACATGCAGCTATTCTTACGAGGCACTAACTTGTTTTTCGACGTGCCTCCCACCGTGGGTTGCAGTGTCGTATGAATCTCGGAAGCACATTTCCGAAGTCTTTCTATCTTCTGTTCATAATCTTTCAGCGCTCTCCTCACTTCTTGCTGACTCTTCTGTGAAGTCAGCTCTTCACACAACTCCCGCAGGACATCCATGTGGTGATCAAGCTGGTACAGGCTGCCTTCCTCTGAAAAGCAGGCCTGATTGAGGAAATAAAGCAGGAAATGTGTTTCAAATGAGTTTACATGATTAGTCCATGAGGATTAGAAACTAACACATGTGTGTGACTTTAACAACACTTTCAATTGATACAGCCACTATGGAGAACAGTATGGAGGTTCCTTAAAAAACTAAAAATAGAACTACCATACGATCCAGCAATCCCACTACTGGGCATATACCCTGAGAAAACCATAATTCAAAAAGAGTCATGTACCACAATGTTCATTGCAGCACTATTTACAATTGCCAGGACATGGAAGCAACCTAAGTGTCCATGGACAAATGAATGGATAAAGAAGATGTGGCACATATATACAATGGAATATTACTCAGCCATAAAAAGAAACAAAATTGAGTTATCTGTAGTGAGGTGGATGGACCTAGAGTCTGTCATACAGAGTGAAGTAAGTCAGAAAGAGAAAAACAAATACCGTATGCTAACACATATATATGGAAACTAAAAAAAAAAAAAAAAAAAAAAGGTTCTGAAAAACCTAGGGGCAGGACAGGAATAAAGATGCAGACATAGAGAATGGACTTGAGGACACGGGGAGGGGGAAGGGTAAGCTGGGACTAAGTGAGAGAGTGACATGGACATATATACACTACCAAATGTAAAACAGATAGCTAGCGGGAAGCAGCTGCATAGCACAGGGAGATCAGTTCGGTGCTTTGTGACCACCTAGAGGGGTGGGATAGGGAGGGTAGGAGGGAGATGCAAGAGGGAGGAGATATGGGGATATATGTATATGTATAGGTGATTCACTTTGTTATAAAGCAGAAGCTAACGTACCATTGTAAAGCATTTATACTCCAATAAAGATGTTTTAAAAAAAGGAAAAAAAACAAAACCAAAAAAACCCCAACACTTTCTTTTATAAGCCCGTCCACTGTGTGCCTGGTGTGGGAATGGGCACTGGAAACAAAGACGAGCAGTCAGCCCTAAAGGGATTCGCCGCAGCCCAGTGATGTAGTGAAGGAAACCAGAACACGTCAACCCAACGTATGCCTCTTTGATGTGAAACTTATTTTTTTAAATTGAAGTACGGTTGATTTACAATGTTGTGTTAGTTTCTGCTGTATAGCCAAGTGATTCAGTTAAACATATATATACATTCTTTTTCATATTCTTTTCCATTATGGTTTAGGACGTGAAAATAATTTTGAACTGAAGGCAATTAAGAAGCAGTAAACACAGAGGGAATTCCCTGGCAGTCCAGTGGTTAGGACTTGGCGTTTTCACTGCTGGGGCCCAGGTTCAATCCCTGGTCAGGGAACTAAGATCCCGCAAGCCACGCAGCGTGGCCAAAAAAAAGAAAAACGAAACAGAAAAGATTTCCCCTTTTCTGCCTAAAGGCAAGAAATAAAGTTTCTTTTACTGGAGACAGAGTTTCTATCAGCCCAGAGATGGGACCAAAAGAATCTGCAAACAAACCCTGTACCCTAACCCTTATCTTCCTAGTTCCTTCTTCACCTTTTTACTACCCCTAGCCCAAACTCCTTTGTCTTGCCAATTCTTCACAAATGTATTGTTTCTTTGTCTAAAAGGTATAAAAGATTCCTGCTCTGCTCACTTCTTGGGGTCATCGTGCTCTTGTGAAGGCTCCCATGTGCACCTAAAAAGTGCTCTGACAGGGCCACTACCTGCCTTAAGGAGTCAGAGAAAGCCTCCTTCACATGGAGGAGCCATCTGAGCTAGAGGTGGAAAGAACACGTACGAGTCCTTCCAAGTAAAAGGGGAGAGAGGTCATGCCTAGCGGAAGGAGCAGCCGAGAAAAGAAAAGCTCCAGAAGTTCTGAAAGGACATGGCTGGAGGGGTGCTGAAGGCGTGTCCTGGGGCCACACGTGAAGGGCCTTGTGTGGCCTTCTGAGGAGTCTGGAGATGTCCCGGGAGTAATGGTGAACCAGTGACATAAGCTTTGTGGTTCAAAGGGATCACCCTGGTGATGGGGCTGCAAGACAGTGCAACCAGCAGCATACTGAGAAAATGACCCCAGGTTAAGGGAAGTGGCAACGCTGGTGCAAAGGAAGGAAAAGAAGCAGCTCTTCTGAAGAGTAACAGATGGCAGCTGGCAACCGACTACACTAAGGCTGAGTGAGAAGGAAAGCGGGAGGGGGGAGGGAGTTCTGAGATGGCAACGCCTTTCATAACCAGGATACATAAGAGGAAGAAAAGTTCAGGAGGAGTTATTATTGGTTGGTTTTGGACATGCTGAAGTGGAGATCTCTGGGGAACACTGGTGATATCTACTTCTTGGTTAGAAACACAACCTGGAGCTCAGGGGAAAGGACTAGGCTGGAGATAATGAGAGGTGCTATCATTGTAGAGAGGGCAGTTAAAAGGCCCACGTGCACACAACTACCTGGAGCAAGCACGAAATTAGCCAAAAACTGAGACCCCAAAACTAAGACATCAGAGTAACACAATAAAAAAGGAAAACTAGTGAAGGACACTAAAAAGAAGGTCTCCCCCCAAAATAATAAAATAAGAAAAAGCAAGAGAGATTGGTATCGAGAGAGCCACAGCAGTAGAAAGTTTAAAAGAAATGAAAAGAGGGGTCAGGACTGTCAAATATGCAGAAGCAATCAAACAGGATGAGGACCAAAAAGAGACCATTAGATTTGCCCCGGCTGGTTTATATCCTGATTTGGTATCTTTCACAAAAGCCGTGTTTCTGAGGACACCGTCCTTACAAAAGTAACTATGGGAACTTCAATAGCTGGTGACACATCTTGTAACCAGAATCTCAGGACAGGGGCCACTGAGATATATAAAGAAGAAATATTAACTCAATTCTGAATTTTTCTCACTTCCAAAAAACAAGAAGCATGGGCTCTAGTTAGAGCTTGAACTGCAGAAGGGATGATCCCCAGGGGACAAAAGGGCTGAAGTAATTTTCAGAGCAGATTTAACCCTAGCTAAGGGCATACTAAACCATTTAAGATAAACCCCACAATGATAACAAAATTTGAATGGGAACAGGTTTTTACCTCATGTTCCTTGATGAGACCCTTGGTCCTTCCTCTGCGAATTAGTTTCTTTTCTTTATTTATTTGTTTTTCGAGCTTTGCAATATTGTCACTAAGTTTTTCTTTTTCAATGTCTATTTTTAGTTGTTGAATATACAAAGACATTTCATGATGAAGCGACTGCCAAGAAAAAAAAAAAACCAAAGGCACGTATTAACCATAATAGGATATACTGAAAAGATTTCCATCAGAAACACAAAAATATTTGTTGTAACAAAGGATAGAAACAGAGCTTATGTGAACTTGTGATTCATCCATGTATCTTTGGGGAGGATGTTTTAAAATATACCAGAAACATATTTTTTTTTCTTTCTAATAACTAAAAATGTGTTTTAGCTGTGAAAGACACTGTTAGAACTAAAAGACAAGCTGCAGACTGGGAGAAAATATTACAAAACACATATCTGAGCCTATGGAGAAATATCAAGTAACTACAATGTGTAGCCTGAATGGGATTCCAGAACAGATGTAAAAGGACATTAGGGGAAAACTGTGGAAATATGAATAAAGTATAAACTTCAGTTAATAATCTATCAATATTAGTCCTTTAATTGTGACAAAGGTACCATATTAATGTAAGATGTTAATAACAGGGGAAACTGGTCATGGGTATATTGGAACTCTCTGTATTACCTTTGTAATAATTTTGTAAATCTAAAATTGTTCTAAAAGTTTATTTTAAAATGTGTTTTAAGAAGGCCTTTAACAGTAGATATTCAATTATATTACCTTATTCTCTCTCTCTCCCCATATATTCACACACACACATGCACACAGTTAATACTAAATACCATTTACTAAACACAATCTCTGTGGTAGGTGCTTTACATAAATCCTTGCAACAATCCTGCCAAGTAGGTGGAATTATTCCCATCTTATCACTGAAGCGCCCAGTAAGCGACTTGCCCAAGGTCATAGCTGCTGGATCCAGGTCTGTTAGCCACCAAAGCCTATACCTATTTTCTATCAAACTCTATATGTTTATATGTGTCAATAAGTTGTCTTAGTCAGGATCCAACCAGGAAACCAGAAAACATTAAATATTTAACTCAGAGGGAATTAAATGCAGGGAATCGATTACAAGAGATGAAAGCCAAAGAGGGGACGGTAAGGTAATACAGAGATTAGCATCGGCAGAAAGCTGCTACCACCCTAGGCTGGAGGCTTCAGCAGAGCCCAGGCAGAATGGTCACCCATCAGAAGCTGCATCCATGGAACCTGCAGCCAGGGGGAGACACAGCTGCCAGAGACACTGTGCAAGAGAGAAAGGGAAAGAAAGCCATTGGACTCTTCCTTTTCCACCTTCCAATCACCCTTTAATCTCCAAACACTGCTGTCATTGGATGAACACAGACAAAAGCCAGCTGATGCCGGGCCTGAGAACCACAGCCTACAGTGATCAGCCCTCCGTGATACGGGGCAGACAAGGGACCACCAAAGATGACTCTGATGACAAACAGGTCCAGGGTCAGATCTATAAGCATAAGCTCCAGACACATATGCATGTTCTTACCTCCCACTTGGCACAGATATCTCTACTCTTTTCTTCCAAAGACAGCTTTACATCCTCAGTTACATTATTTTTCAATTCTTCAACAGCTTTCAAATACTTGGCCAGACTTTTAGTATTAAAAATTATTAGTGCTTCCTAAAAATAAAACCACAAACAAGAACATGAAAGCCTTATTCTACTGCCACGTCCGCAAAGCTAATTTAACAGGTAGAATTTTAGAGTCTTTAACATGTAGAACCAGGAAAGGACTCCATGAAGACTATTTGAAGATTTAGGGGAGACTTCTCTTTGTAGATTGAGGTTGATCTCCCTTTTGTATCCCTTGAATTCTTTTGAAAAGAATTGCAAAATATTCATTATTCAAATGTAGTTACACATTTGAGGCCAGGATAAAGACTTCCTTAAGATATGTCAACATGGTTTTTGGTACCCCTTTGATAAATATTTAAAAGGCTTACTGAAAGGCTTATTATGAGCCACTGGCAAAGTATCCTCTAAAATTCTTAAGTATTGAGCAGACGACCACACTTCATAAGCAATACAATATTAAGAGTATACCAGCTTGTATTAGAGATCAGTGTTGCAATAAGATACAATTTATAGTAGGGTTAAGATAGCAAATATTTAATATTGTGCATAAGCATTTTATACTGCAAGGAGGCAACATCCCCTTATCATGGACTTCAAAGTTTTGCCCAGGGCCAACCATAATCGCAGTCCCATCCCAGGGAAGGAACAGCAGGAGATGGGGATGGGGGTCTGCCTTCCCAGGAATGTGTTCGTCCCTTACTTCACACTTACCTACTCTTATAGACTATTACCTGGCAATACTCTATAAGAACAGAAACCTGGCTTAGGTAACTATCAAATGACAGAACAAAAATAGTCTGGGGTCTGTGAAAGGGCAGAAAAATCTATAAGAGACAAGAAGATGAAAGTAATTGTGGGGGAGAAGGCAATTAAGCAGGGTGAGAAGTCATTCATATACTTATTACATATTTATTATGGGTCTCCTGCAGAAAAGGTACAACCTGAGCGCCCAGGAACCTCCTTCCAAAGCCTCTGTGAGGATTGCTAGATTTACGGCCAGGGAAGACATGCTAGCCCTGTGTGCAGGATGGGGGCGCCTACCACCCATGTGTCCCAGGAGTCCCAGGGGGTCTCAGGGCAGTACCTGGCAGGGCAGGGATTCTGCTTCTGCTGTGAAAATGGATCTACTTCACTAAATGCCAGAGACAAAAGGGTGGAAATCCCTGGCCTCAGATTCCAAAAGGAAGATGGTCAGGGAGAGGAAAATGGTGCAAAAACTGACACTGTAACTCCTCTCTCTGGTAGAGGAGGGGCCTGCGGCCTCTGCTTTTTCTTTTTCTTCCCTCTTTCCTCAGCTGACCGTATCTGTCCTTTTGAAATTCAGCCTAGTGATTACTTAAAAGAACAACTGACTCTTAAGTTTAGTTCAGCACTCTCAGCGTATGGGAGTAGAAGAGGGGAAAAAAGACAGTGGGAATTGGTCAAAGCTGGTGGCCGGCAAGGTGCAAGCAGCATAAGATGGCTGTGGGAAAAGCAATGCTGAAATACCTGATATTAGGGTCCAATACGGTTAACAGTCCAGAAAGCCAGAAGAGGGTTGAGCCCAGACAAGAGAAGGAGACCCCAAGGAGAATGAAGAGAGGCTCCTGTAGGAGCTCCTTTTCCTGAAAAAACTGTGCACAGTAGCGCTGGCAGTATTGCTTTACTTCATCTTTTTTTTTTTAAATTGAAGTATAGTTAATTTACAATGCTGTGTTAGTTTCAAGTGTACAGCAAAGTAATATACATATATATATATTCTTTTTCAGATTCTTTTCCATTATAGGTTATTACAAGATACTGAGTAGAATTCCCTGTGCTATACAATAGGACCTTGTTGATTATTTTATATATACTTAATGTGTATATGTTAATCCCAAATTCCTAATTTATCTCCCCCCCCCCATACCCCACCACTATCCCCTTTGGTAACCATAGTTTGTTTTCTATGTCTGTTAGTCTATTACTGTTCTGGATTTACTTCATCTTTATCTCCCCCAAAATGCCTAGCTCATTTTAAATGTTCAATAAACTTGTTAAATGCTGAATAAATGAATGAAGGAAAGAACACATATTTCTCTACCTGTCCAACCTCCAAGGGTAGAGACCTTGTTTTACTCTTATTTCATGTCCCCAAGTACCTCCAGTGTTAGTTAATAGTGAGTCTGCTTTGGACACATCTTTTTTTTTTAAAGTATAATTGATTTACAATATTATATTAATTTCAGGTGTACAACATAATGATTTGATGCTTTTATAGATTATACTCCATTTAAAGTTATAAAATAATAGCTATATTTTCTGTGCTGTACAATATATCCTTGGAGCTTATTTATTTTATACACAGTAGTTTGTACCTCTTGATTTCAATACATCTTAAGCTGCCTATCAGACCATGAAAAGTCAACCTAAAACTGTCTCCATACAAAACACTATTGGATCTTTAACTGCTGATAAGCATATGTTCATAAGTAGCTTTTACCAAAGCATTTTAATAATAAAGGTTTTATTTCACATTTGGGGAATTTTAACCAAAGTTTCTTCACATACCTTATTTTCATTTATTGGCAGCTGGATAAGACTAGAATTATTATGTCCATTTTATTTGATTAAAAAAGCCAGAGAAATTAGATTCTTGCTCAATGTCATAGAAGTCAGCCATGCTTTTTACACTATACCACTGAGTTCATTCATACAGTAAAATGTGAATTAAAAAAAATCTTCGTTTGAATGTTTATTTTTAAGAGTTTCTGGGGAACAATGTATAAAACTTGGAAATTTTTTAAAGTTACAATAACTTTGTTATAATTACAGTGATGGAACCATCTTGATTTCAAATGAGGTAGATTTATATCTACTAATGATAAATGTCCTACATTTGATGGTTGAAAGAGCCACACCTTGTATTTTGAAATTAGTCCTCTCTGGCTCTCTCTTTGGCCAAGTAATTCTTCAGCCCTTGTAATGTATGATTCAAGTTCCTTCTGTGATTCTTCCACCTTCAGCCTGACATCCAGGTCTGAGGAAACATCAGTTGAGTTCTTCAACACTGCTACTAATTTTACCATATTGATCTGTGATGACAAAAAATTCTCAACTTAACACTTAGCCCAACTTCTTAGAAAACTCATAAGTTAATAAATATTTTCTTTGAGTAGCAACTCATATTTTCCCACTAGACATAAGAACATCCTATTTATTATACTGATATTTTCCAACATGCTCTAAATAATAAAGAAATAAAATATAAGGCAAAATTAATATTTTACAAAACATTTCCAAACTACAAGGCAATCCCCCCCTCTTCCCTGCCCTCTCACTGACCACTCAGTTTTAAAGACTAAATTTACTAAATAGGGAATATTAAAGAGAGACCTGGACTTTCTCTTTAGCTTCTTGAATCTTTGCTTGAAGCCCAGCTGTGATCACATGCTGAAGAGACTCCTGGCTTGAAACATTTTGCACATCCATTTGTAAAGTGTCTTCAGTTCTAGACACAAGCTCTTCATACATAGAGCCTTTGGCAATAAGATGCTATTAAAACAAATTAAAGTGAGATCACAATAAATATTCGGATTATGTTAAACATTAACCCTAACAATCTCAACAGGAAATCATAAAAAGTTAACTATTAATCCAAAATAAGGCAAATTTATAGTCTAAAAAATGTTATTTTAAACATTCATTTTGAAATTTTATATTAATATAATCAGATTCTGAGCAACAGTCTTTTATAGATTTTTTTTAATATACTAAGCACTTCAATAAAATAAAGACTAGAAGAAATACAATGCCAATAGAGA
The DNA here is from genome assembly GCF_965194825.1 of Balaenoptera physalus. Classification (NCBI taxonomy): domain Eukaryota; kingdom Metazoa; phylum Chordata; class Mammalia; order Artiodactyla; family Balaenopteridae; genus Balaenoptera; species Balaenoptera physalus. The sequence goes on from NC_138883.1 coordinate 37,776,828, forward strand.
GAAAATAAGTTGAGAGAGTAGTAATAAACCTTAAAAAGAGATTGTTGTAAGTCTAATCAGTCAGAAGGGAGTTCAATAAATGTTATTGGAGAAAATGGCTACTGGAAAACATCTTTTTAGAACCATGCTTTATACAACATACCAAAAATAAATTTCAGATGAATCATAAAATTATATACAAAATATGAAGCTAGAAAAGAAGAAATTATCCGTGAAAATGGATCTGCTCCCTGGGTGCGGAGGGCCTTTTTAGGCATAAGAGACAGAAATGACTAAATAAATACAAAAATTTTCTATGTGAAATAAAACAAACAACTTAAAAGTCAACAACTTGGTAAAAATATTTGCCACACAAATGAAAATGGGTCATGATTCAGAGAGCTTATAAATTCAGTAAGAAAAATACTAAGATCCCAAAGATAATTCAGAAAATACAAAAACAGATATAATTCACAGAAACAAATGGCTAATGAATATATGAAAGACAGTTCAATCTTACATGTAATCAAATAAGTACAAATTAAAATAATGAGTTACCACTTTTCAGTTATCAAATTAACAAAAAAAATTTTTAATTACAACTCAGAGGTGGCATGGGTATGATAAAATAGAAATTATATTGTGTGATATCAACTACGTAAATGTTGATCTTATCTATCTTAGAGCAGTGGAACTATGGTGATTTTTATTTTCCTCTTTATACTTTTAGACATTATTTAAATGTTCTAAAGTTAGCTCATTCATTTGTAACTTCAATTTTTTCTATTTTGAATCATAAAAGTAACAAAAGCTCCTGTCAAAAACTCAAAGAATGGAGAGGTATACAGCACATAAAGAAAAAGTTCCCCTTCTTCCCCATCCCTCCCTTAACTGTCATTTAATCAATCATGCACACATTCATTTAAAAAATATTTACTTTATATCTACTAGGTACCAGGAAATGTACTAAGAGCTGGGCATAATGCAGGATCAAGATACACAGAGTTAGCTATTTGTATATGCTTACAGATATTTTTCTATAGATATAAATGCATAAAGTTTAAAAAAGCAACTGTTTTTAAAAATACTGAAAGGATCACATCACCCATACTGCTCAGCAACTTGCATTTCTTACTTTACAATATATTTTGATCCAACAAAGATCTACTGGGCTTCCCTGGTGGCGCAGTGGTTGAGAATCTGCCTGCCAATGCAGGGGACAAGGGTTCGAGCCCTGGTCTGGGAAGATCCCACATGCCACGGAGCAACTGGGCCCGTGAGCCACAATTACTGAGCCTGTGCATCTGGAGCCTCTGCTCCGCAACAAGAGAGGCCGCGATAGTGAGAGGCCCGTGCACCGTGATGAAGAGTGGCCCCCGCTTGCCACAACTAGAGAAAGCCCTCGCACAGAAACGAAGACCCAACACAGCCAAAAATAAATAAATAAATAAATTAAAAAAAAAAAAAAAAGATCTACTTAATTTCTTCTTAATGGAAGTATATTCCAGCTTGTTTGTGTTTTCACTGTTTATAACAGGGATCATTGTTATAGCTTTGAAATATTTTTTTAATATTGAATTTCTCATTTCTTACTCATTTATTTCACGAAAATAAATTCCAGATACAGCAAATAAATAAATACAAAAATAAAATTAGAAAAGCACTGGCAGATGGCACAGGTAAGTTTATATAATATTTTCAAAGCAATAAAAAGTATTACTCTTATAAACAATGAAAACACAAAATTCTACATATACACCTTTCAGAAACGTAGATTTAAAAGAATTACACAAATGTTCCTTTATCCCAAGAACCTTCCATCTGGTTGTAACTTATGACATGCTCTGTAAATTTTATAGCTGAGCTGGAACTCGGTAAAACCTCAACTGTAACTTCTTTCCAGGGAGAACTGAGCGATATTAAAATACACTGTTGCCTCATTGCTTTTCAATGAGTCCACTGCCTGAGAATAAAGACAGAACAGAGTTTTAACAACATTCAGCCCCTCCCTGCAACAGGTAAGGAAGGGAAAGCTTAATAAGGGGTTGATCTTTCAAAGCATAGGTTGTATAATCTCTTACATTAGCACTGCACTGAGCTATAGGAGACTGAACTCACTCATCTCATTGCCCTCTGATACAAGAGAATATTTTAATCTCCATCCTGTAGCTGGGAAAATTAGTTCAAGAATTTAAAATCCTAAGGTATTATTAGTCTTCAAATCTATCCTCTGTCTTCAAGCAAAATCACAGCAAATGATCCAGGGTTGAGATTCCACGTCATTTTTTAAAAACCCCAACAAAGAAAATTCTAACAGTAGTCTTATTACTGTTTCCTTTAAAACGTTTTATCTTAATACATAAGCCTACAACCATAAAAGCTGTCTTTTTAATACTTTTTCCACTCATACCTGCAAAGATTCTTCCACTGAGGTATCTACATCACCTTGCTGTCTCAGAAGATCCAAAACAGATGTGGTTTCCGCCTCCCAGATTTCCACTTGTCCAACCAGTTTTTCAACCTCTTCAGCCACTTTCAGTGTCCCTGTAAATTCTTCATTTTCTTTTTCATGTTCTTCCCCAGCCTACAACATTCAAAATTATCACTATGAAAATGGTAACATTTACATTATAATTTTCAATTTAAAAAAGTTATATCCCTATAGTGAATTAATTGAACAATGAAAACCTCAAAAACAATGGCTGTTTTTTAAACTCAATGTTTTAATATTATCTTTATAAAGTTTAGTTAAAATGCATACTAAACTATCATGCCAAAACAAATAAAAAAATAAAAACAAGTGCTAAGTCAACATATTTTAATGATTTAAGATCTACTTTTTGGACAATGATAACAATACTTTATGATAGCATATATAGTTTTATTTTTTTTTATTAATTTTTCTCGGAGTATAGTTGCTTTACAATGTTGTGTTAGTTTCTGCTGTACAGCAAAATGAATCAGTTACACATATATCCCCTCTTTTTTGGATTTCCTTCCCATTTAGGTCACCACAGTGCATTAAGTATAGAGTTCTTTGTGCTATACAGTATGTTCTCATTAGTTATCTAAGCATATATCACTTTAAAAATTAAAAGATTTGTTCACAAAAATTTTCTTCAGGATGATATCATCCCTATCAGTTAGTTACTGTTATCTCCATTTTACAGATAAGAAGATTAGAGCTTAGAAAATTAGGGTATTGACTCTATAAACACATTTCTAAAACTTGTATACAATTTAATTAAATACAGCTATTAGCAATAGTAGTTGTGAAACATCAGAATCAAATTTCAACAAAATTAAGCCTTTTCCCATTAATAATCTCTCAATATCCTACAGGTTGATATGCTACAGCTTTACATGACAGACACATTCTTAAAGTTGTTTTCAATCAGATCATATTTTAAATGTATGAGAAAAATATTCTATATTCTTCTATTTTAAAGCATATTGCACAAATTCAGATTTTTCAATATCTTCTATGATTATGTCTTTTCATGGTGGGAAAACATGGGCACTCCATCATGGCAACTGGCCAAAGCCAGTTAAAAATTACTTTCTTGGGCTTCCCTGGTGGCGCAGTGGTTGAGAATCTGCCTGCCAATGCAGGGGACACGGGTTCGAGCCCTGTTCTGGGAAGATCCCACATGCTGCGGAGCAACTAGGCCCGTGAGCCACAACTACTGAGCCTGCGCGTCTGGAGCCTGGGCTCCCAACAAGAGAGGCCACGATAGTGAGAGGCCCGCGCACCGCGATGAAGAGTGGCCCCCGCTTGCCACAACTGGAGAAAGCCCTTGCACAGAAACGAAGACCCAACACAGCCAAAAATAAATAAATTAATTTTTTTTAAAAAATTACTTTCTTTAAAACTATGTAAGTTACTATTCTGAAGGAGGCACACTTCCAAAATCATAGGTGTTACACTTTACATGTGTATGATTTTTTTGTTGTCGTTTCTTTTCCATATTCTTATCTATAATCTAAAGTCATCCTCTGAATTACCCAACAAAGCAAGAAATAAAGATTTTATTTCCCTCCATTTTACAGAAAGGAAGCAAGACACAGGCCAGGGGCTAGCCTAAAGCCGGACAATTTCTGAACACTAGTCAGAAGCAATCTGAAGAAAATATCAGCTCCATTTCCACAGCTCAGAAGTCATGACTGCTTCTGTGTGTCTGCAAACTCCTCAGTGAGTGAGACACCCAGGGCTTTAACACTGAAGACCACTGCGTGAGGGAACCACTTAGGCATTTTATTGGAAAATGACCATACTTTAAATAAATGTTATCTAATGATCCCATTTACCACTGTTTCAACAATATGGTTTTTTCTAAAGAAAAACAGCAAAGTTAAATTATTTCTATATACAAGTGAAACACATAAAGTATGACTATTTACCATAATATTCTGACTGCAATTTTCAGGAAGTTCTATTGACATATCTGTTGAAAAATCAGCAGTTAGGTTCTCTTCTTTAGATAGTTGAGTATTTCCAGAATTGTCAAGAAAGGGCTCATCTTGCTTTTTTATAAGGGGCAGGTTCATTTCCTATAAAAAATTAATGTCATGAAATATAATGCCTATATTTTTATGCTAAGGTATATGATTAACAACAATAAATGAACATAATATATTCAATATAGTTTTAGGATTTATCAGTTAGTAACAACATTATAAAATTTCCCATACAACACCTCAGTCTCAAATTGTTAAAAATAAGAAATAATTTAATAATTCAAGTTCAAAAATTATTTATTAAAGGTATGCTTTTATGAAGCACTATACTAAATATAAAGATAAATAAAGCTTAGTGTATGTTCTCAAGGACCTTGAAATCTAGTAGGCAAAAATGCTTAACGTTATTCTTTAATGGTAAATGAATTTCAACTAGAAATCTGTATGCTGTATATCCACACAAAAACCTGTACATGAATGGTTATATCAGCATTATTCATAATAGTCAAAAAAGTGGAAAGAAGCCAAATGCTCATCAACTGATCAATGAATAAATAAAATGTGGCATATCCATACAATGGATTATTATTTGCCAATAAAAAGGAATGAAGTACTGATACATGTTACAAAATGAACTTTGAAAACATTACACGAAGTGAAAAAAGCCAGAAACAAAAGACTACGTATTATATGACTACATTTATGTGAAATATCCAGAATAGGGAAATCTTTAGAGCTGGGGATATTGGTAGAAAATGAAGAGTGACTGGTAATGGGTACAAGTTTCTTTATGAGGTGATGAAAATGTTCTAAAATTGATCATGGTGATGGCTGCACAACTCTAAACATTTCACCTGAAAACCACTGAGTTATGCACAGTAAATGAGTGAATTGTATGTATGGAAATTATACCTCAATGAAGCTGTTACCAAAAAAAAAACTTACAAGCTGAGTTTTTGTAATAAACTTTCTCCATCTTTTATTCAGCCTCCTCAGTTCTTTAGAAATAGATGATCCAACTTCATCATTGCTGACTTGAATTAAGAAATTTCCCACTTCATTTAAAGTAGTATGTTCTAGATTCCACTGGGACAGTGTCTCAAAGGGAACCTACAAAACATATAAGCAATGTAATATTTTAATGACATACTATTTGTCTTTTCATTATTTATAATAGATCTTCACCAAGGTTGACTGTAAAGCAAAAGTGAGTGTGAGGGGGCTTCCCTGGTGGCGCAGTGGTTAAGAATCTGCCTGCCAGATGGGTCCCTGCCAGGGGACATGGGTTCGAGCCCTGGTCTGGGAAGATCCCACATGCCGCGAAGCAACTAAGCCGGTGTGCCACAAATACTGAGCCCGTGCATCATAACTACTGAAGCCTGCATGCCTAGAGCCCGTGCTCTGTAACGAGAAGCCACCGCAGTGAGAAGCCGGTACACCACAAGGAAGAGTAGCCCCTGCTTGCCGCAACTAGAGAAAGCCCACGTGCAGCAATGAAGACCTGATGCAGCTAAAAATAAAATAAAATAAATTAATTTAAAAAAAAAGTGAGCGTGAGGTTTCTGCAGAGACTTTGACTCTCCCTGTTGGCTGAGCGCTTCATCCCTGATCACTAACTGGCAGGTGCTGGCTGCGTGTTATCACTCTTGGTCCCGGACTTTCAGGAAGCATCTGATCTTCTATCTTTCTAAGTGGCTGATGAGCTTACAGCAAAGGTTCTCAAACTTTTTCAGTTCGTGGCCCCCTTAATGTCTCAGTAATTTTTCATGGATTCCCTAGGCTAGAAGAATTATCTAACAGTTCTCATTGTTAAGTAGTCAGGTCCAAACAACTTAGTAGTAATTTGTGTGGTGTCCAGCAGACAGATGTTGCTTGGTCTCCCTCAAATTTTAAATTATCTTGAGAGTTCTTTTTGGCAACTCAGGTCACCTCAGCACAGAGTTTGGAAATTCTAAGGCTTAAAGTGCTATTTCCTCAGAGAAATGTGAATTTTAATACAAGAACTTTAAAGACAGAAGAGCTATTGAAAGCCAAAGATGTGAAATTCTGGTATCAACAGAGGTGACAGGAAGAAATAATGATTCACTCAAATATTCTTTTGCACTCATGTACTTATCAGAAACTTTACTTTCATACGAACAGCCTGTTTTCTGTTAACTAACTTTAGCTTCTATTTGGAAAATGTTTAATCTGAGAGGCTGTCTACATTTATTTACAACAGAGGAAAACAAATGAAAGAAAGAAAAACTACCTCAGAGAATAATCATAAAACAGGTTATTACATAAATAGCAAATAAAAACAAGAGTGAATTACTCCAAAATTTCTTCTATACTTCTCCACATAAGTAAGCTATTTTGTTTTTCCTCCTCCAGAAAGTCAGAAAGGTTTTAGAACTGAAAGGTATGCACCCAAATGGAAAAAAAAAAACTTTCTAAAACATTCATTTATTTTAAATGTATCTATAAGCTATCTACTACTCCACATCTTTTATTTCCCTTCCAAGGAACTTAGCAATATATCTTCCAAAAGCTATACTGTGTATGTAAATTATACCCCAATAAAGCTGTGTGTGTGTGTGTGTGTGTGTGCGTGCGCATGTGTGTAAAACCTATAACGAAGAGAAAAATTCCTTTTAGCGATTACATGAGAAAGAAACTAAACTCTTTCCAAAACTTTGGAGAATTTTTCCGACAGTCATGCTTACTTGTTCCTGGCCTCTCATTTTTGGATTGAAAACGAGAGTCTCCAAACAAAATGAAAAAAAGTAAAATTGAGCAGGTGCCATTAGACTGAAAATACCTCTTTCATCTGTTCCTTCTTTGTTTCCTCAAAACAAGCCTTTAGTAAACGAAGCTTTTCCACATAAATTGTCCAACATGCCAGAACTTTTTGTAGAGTGGACTTCACATTATATATATTTTTTCTATACATGCAAAAATGATATTCCACCATTGTATATTGTTTACTAATATTTGGATATTCTCCAGCTATAAGGTTAACAAAACAAGAAAGTAATTTTAGAAAACAGTTTTTCATTAATAGAATAATACTGCTAAGAAAAACACTTGCATACTAATTGACAGTGGTGAAATAAATATGTACACTAACAATATTAAAAGTGGATGCAAGAATTTTCTAAAGAAAACACATATGTAAAACCAATTTCTAAAACATTAAGATACATAAAGAAAGCAAAACAAATGAAATGCTATTTTTAAGTGATGGTCATTCCATCAAAAAGTAATTGTATAGCTTTACCCAAATTCTTATGAATTTCTTCACATTTTTGAAAAGAAGTTTCAAGTTGAGCTAAGAACTCTTTTTCTTCAATAAATTTCTGGGGAAAAAAATGAAAATAAAACATGTTGACAGTTTGTATTTTTAAAAATGTGTCAAGAAATCCAGATAGAGACATATACACATTGATGAAGCACTTAGGCACCAAAATTTCTTTACAGTTTTAATACTACATATTTGGGTAGGAAAAGAAGAAGAGTAGTTCATGAAGAGAGATAGTTAAGGTCTAAGAGACATAAGCAATATATAGGTATGAGACCTGACAGTTTATCTTAATGCAGTGACACAGTTCTAAAATGGTTTTCCTCTCATGAGAAAAGGCAAGTATTTATAGCAATTTCAACATCTCCTACCACACATATTTATTAATATTGCATAATTTATATCAGTTTCTCTTATCTCATATGCCTTTATTAATGTTGAATAATTTTTATTAGGTATGTTGAGTATGTTATAAATAGATACAATCCATCACACAAAAACTCTTGAGAAATACCATTAACCAAGTTATTATGTGCCTTAAGCTAGTAAAATCTATGGAAAAATACAGTTAATTAAAAACTCATTGTACACTTATGTGCCAACGGTATGATTATTTAAATGGAAAAATGAAAAATCAAGGTAGGAAAAAGAAATTAAAATATTCAAAATCTAGTCTAATATAGAATGATGATTCCTGTTTAGGAATGTACAGTATTTAAATCATAAATTGTAAATAAATCTTTCTTCATCATGTTTTTCCAATTTTTACACTGAAGTTTACAATCTTGGGTTTTTCTTTTTGGCCCTCATTCCAAAAACAGAGAATCAGGGAATTCCCTGGCGGTCCCGTGGTTAGGACTCAGTGCTTTCACTGCTGTGGCTCCAGGTTCAATCCCTGGTCGAGGAACTAAGATCCTGCAAGCCACGCAGCACGGCCAAAAAAAAAAAAGAAAGACAGAGAAACAGAAAGAAGGATAATAAGGCCTAACTGTAGAAATGACACGGCCAGGCTGCTTTAGTGTTAATTTACCAAATAAACACACACATTTAAATCATTTGCAACATTTTTTCCCTATAAATTGCAAGAGCTAAACCCCCTCCCCCAGAAAGCCTCAAGACAAAACACACTGTTTTTCCCACTCTTAAAACTTGAAAGGCTAAGATTAAAATGTTCGAAGAAAAATTTAATTTTTGACTAAAACCATAAATCTGAATGGCGAAAAATATTAAACAAGATGTCCAGTAAGTGAAAGTAGGAATTTTTTTAAAGGAAATAACACTGAAACTTCTCTATTATGTAACTTAGTCTGGTTAACTAAATCTCCTCTGTTGTGCTAAATAATGTTTTCTCTTTCTTACTCTTCCCAATGTCTGTTATTTGACTACCAGTAATTCTTTTCTCTAGGCAATGTTTAAGCTAATGAAAGCTACCAAGAAAACTCATCTCAAAACCTGAAAAGGTAAGGGAAATTGTGCCAAGGAAAAATGCAAACCCAGCACCATGGAGAACAGTTGTCTGAGACATGAAATAAAGCAGCTTACATGCCAGTCTTCCAGCAATAATTCCACAGATTCTTTGCTCCCGTATTTGATGTTCCAAACAACCAATTTTGATTTCACTTCATCTAGCAAACCAAGAACTGAGCACTTATAGTAATGAAATTCTAGAAGTGGAATGAATTTTTCCCCCGAAATGTTGTTGATTCTGGAAGATAGTGCAGGTTTTAGAATTTAATTTAATATTGTTGGCCAAATGTGAGAAATCTGTTTGGCATTTTTAAAAATATTGGGGCTTTAACTTTTTCTTTTCAACACATGGAACTCAAATGAATCCTCATATCTTTTTTTTTTAAACAAAGTAAAACAAACATTGTGACTAGATATAAAACAGCTATTTCTAAGATAAAAATATTTAACAGAACACTTTCTGAAGAAACTATTCCCCTATTGAGAAATTCTATAATAAAATGTTAATCTCTAAAATATTTTACTAAATTTGAAAACTTCCATATAACTTAAAGCAACTGTAATTTCAACATTTACACATTAACAGCTTTCATTATTAAGGCTAATACCCTCTTAATATCATTCTAATAAGCTGCTTATGAATACTGAGAAAAAAGAAGATGATGTGGACAACCACAAATTAAATAATCTTCATATCTGTAGTTTTTTTGAGTTTATAAAGTGCTTTCATATACCTCCTCCCATTTCACCTAGTATCCTTGTGAGACATGAACAGAGTGATTACCATTACTCTGTATTTACAAATGAGGAAACGTGCAGAAAGACATAGTAACTTGGCCACAACCAAGATAAAGAGCTCAGTTTCTGACTATACGTCCAGAACTTTTTCCACCACCATATCCTACCAGGCAATAAAAGAGGAAGTATGTTAGCATGATATAATGTTACTATTACATAAAACATGAAGGAACTGTTATCAAGACTTAAAGACCTATTGTCAGAGATTATCGAAAAATCTGTATTTTCTGGTCCCTATAGCACCATGTTAGTGCTCAAACACAAAGGTGTCAGCAGTTGTGAAAGGGTAGTGATACAAACCGTCTTTTCATTTCCTCCAATTTGTTAGGTGGTACCAATGGCAAATGTTTTTCATCTCTATTTTCAAATGTCAGGAGAGTATTCAAATGACAGTCAAATTTATCCATCAGACTCTGAAAAGAAATTTAGCATGATATAACCAGATTTATTGCCAAACACTGTAATTGAAGGCCTGTTCATCTCATTTGCTCTGTGCATGCACTGCATCTTTTTTCAAAAGAAAAATCATAAAGCCCTTTCATTTTTAACTAAAATGTTGTAAATAAATATTTTCATCATAAATGTTTTAAACTGGACCATTTTACAGAGAGGCGGACTGCAGTTTCTTTGGTAACAGCTTTATCAAAATCTTTTGTTTTCAGATGTATTTTCCATTCCTTTGTGGGCTCAAATGCTAAAAATCTCACCTATCAAATTCTTTCATATCATTTTAGTGAGAACCCAATCTTCTATGTTTTAAAACAGTCTCCCCTCTCCTTTTCTGCCAGACTTTACAGAGTCCAGACTTTACTGGACTTTTCTTATTGTTTCCACCTTAAACTAGCACAACGCTCATCAAGAAACTGAAGGTAACTTTTGGGACCCAAAAATCTCCAGGGGAATCACCTAAACCATCCTCAAATACCCACTATACTTCCTTCCCTCCTTTCTAGGAACATCTTCCTCAAGAACAGTTCCTAACAAAGCACAGATTTTTCCATGTTTCTTTTTTCTTTTCCAACCTGGAATAAAGTCATTTTCTCTTGCATTAGAGCCATGGCTTCATAGTAATCCTGGGAGGCTGGCAAATCTTCATCTATAAGCTCCTCCACCCCCTGGAGCCAAGTTTCTATTTGATAGAGGGGTGAGGGCAAGACATGATTCAACTCTGTTTTCCACACATTAATCTGAAAAAAAAAAAAAGGAAAGATGTTCTTCAGTAGACACTTCTATAGTTTATTTCTTCACATACGGCATGCTTAATTCTTTAAAGAATTCTTTTAAAACCACTCTTAAAAATAGTATTTTAATTCTCTGATCTGTTAGACAAGGAAATCTTGATCAATAGGTAAATTTCTTAGTTCTAAGTATCACTTGGTTAGCTGCTGATCGAGAGCATAATTTGTTCAAAAGTAGTAGAAGAGGGCACAAGAATAAAAACAAATGTTTTGATAAATCCATAATCAGTCATGAGAGGGAAATTAGAAATAGTTAAAGCACCCCTCAAAGCAGGGGTAGACTACTGTACTGAATGACCATCATTTGAAATGTTGTATGCCCTTGTGTTCCCTAACATTACAACTATACATTGCAAGCAGATTTATAGATTACTTTCCTCATGAGCCCTAATCATATATTTACATTAGATATCTCTACCATATCTCCTGAATATCTGTCCTTCACCAAAGCCCCCGCCCCCCAATCCAGCCAACCTCCTCCTTCCTCAGCCTTCCCACCACTCCCTACACACATGAGTCACATAAATGCCAGCTACTTATTGCCCCAAACCCTGATTACTCCCCCAGGTCTTTGCCCTTGCTGCCCCTTCTACCTGGATTTTCCCCCTGCTAAACACCATCAAAACACACTCACAGAGTCCCATACAGGATAAACCCAAGGAGAAACACACCAAGACACATAGTAATCAAACTGGCAAAAATTAAAGACAAAGAAAAATTATTGAAAGCAGCAAGGGAAAAACAACAAATAACATACAAGGGAACTCCCATAAGGTTAACAGCTGATTTCTCAGCAGAAACTCTACAAGCCAGAAGGGAGTGGCATGATATACTTAAAGTGATGAAAGGGAAGAAACTACGACCAAGATTACTCTACCCAGCAAGGATCTCATTCAGATTCGATGGAGAAATCAAAAGCTTTACAAACAAGTAAAAGCTAAGAGAATTCAGCACCACCAAACCAGCTCTACAACAAATGCTAAAGGAATTTCTCTAAGTGGGAAACACAAGAGAAGAAAAGCACCTACAAAAACAAGCCCAAAACTATTAAGAAAATGGTCATAGGAACATACATATCAATAATTACCTTAAACGTGAATGGATTAAATGCTCCAACCAAAAGACACAGGCTTGCTGAATGGATACAAAAACAAGACCCATATATATGCTGTCTAAAACGGACATACTTCAGACCCAGGGACAGATACAGACTGAAAGTGAGGGGATGGAAAAAGATATTCCATGCAAATGGAAATCAAAAGAAAGCTGGAGTAGCTATACTCATATCAGATAAAATAGACTTTAAAATAAAGAATGTCACAAGAGACAAGGAAGGACACTATATAATGATCAAGGGATCAATCCAAGAAGAAGATATAACAATTATAAATATATATGCACCCAACATAGGAGCACCTCAATACATAAGGCAACTGCTAACAGCTATAAAAGAGGAAATCGACAGTAACACAGTAATACTGGGGGACTTTAACACCTCACTTACACCAATGGACAGATCATCCAAAATGAAAATAAATAAGGAAACAGAGCTTTAAATGACACAATAGACCAGATAGATTTAATTGATATATATAGGACATTCCATCCAAAAACAGCAGATTACATGTTCTTCTCAAGTGCGCATGGAACATTCTCCAGGATAGATCATATCTTGGGTCACAAATCAAGCCTCAGTAAATTTAAGAAAACTGAAATCATATCAAGCACATTTTCGGACCACAATGCTATGAGATTAGAAATCAATTACAGGGGAAAAAAACATAAAAAACACAAACACATGGAGGCTAAACAATACATTACTAAATAACCAAGAGATCAGTGAAGAAATCAAAGAGGAAATCAAAAAATACCTAGAGACAAATGACAACAAAAAACAGGACGATCCAAAACCTATGGGATGCAGCAAAAGCAGTTCTAAGAGGGAAGTTTACACCTATACAAGCCTACTTCAAGAAACAAGAAAAATCTCAAATAAACAATCTAACCTTACACCTAAAGGAAATACAGAAAGAAGAACAAACAAAACCCAAAGTTAGCAAAAGGAAAGAAATCATAAAGATCAGAGCAGAAATAAATGAAATAGAAACAAAGAAAACAATAGCAAGGATCAATAAAACTAAAAGCTGGTTCTTTGAGAAGATAAACAAAATTGATAAACCATTAGCCAGACTCATCAAGAAACAGAGGGAGAGGACTCAAATCAATAAAATCAGAAATGAAAAAGGAGAAGTTACAACAGACACCACAAAAATACAAAGCATCCTAAGAGACTACTACAAGCAACTCTATGCCAATAAAATGGACAACCTGGAAGAAATGGACAAATTCCTAGAAAGGTATAACCTTCCAAGTCCGAACCAAGAAGAAATAGAAAATATGAACACACCAATCACAAGTAATGACATTGAAACTGTGATTAAAAATCTTCCAACAAACAAAAGTCCAGGACCAGATGGCTTCACAGGTGAATTCTATCAAACATTTAGAGAAGAGCTAACACCCATCCTTCTCAAACTCTTCCAAAAAATTGCGGAGGAAGGAACACTCTCAAACTCATTCTATGAGGCCACCATCACCCTGATACCAAAACCAGACAAAGATACTACAAAAAAAGAAAATTACAGACCAATATCACTGATAAATATAGATGCAAAAATCCTCAACAAAATATAGCAAACAGAATCCAACAACACATTAAGAGATTCACTCACCATGATCAAGTGGGATTTATCCCAGGGATGCAAGGATTCTTCAATATATGCAAATCAATCAATGTGATAAACCATATTAACAAACGGAAGAATAAAAACCATATGATCATCTCAATAGATGCAGAAAAAGCTTTTGACAAAATTCAACACCCATTTATGATAAAAACTCTCCAGAAAGTGGGCATAGAGGGAACCGACCTCCACATAATAAAAGCCATATACGACAAACCCACAGCAAACATCATTCTCAATGGTGAAAAACTGATAGCATTTCCTCTAAGATCAGGAACAAGACAAGGTTGCCCACTCTCACCACTATTATTCAACATAGTTTTGGAAGTCCCAGCCATGGCAATCAGAGAAGAAAAGGAAATAAAAGGAATACAAATTGGAAAAGAAGAAGTAAAACTGTCAGTGTTTGCAGATGACATGATACTATACATAGAGAATCCAGAGATGCCACCAGAAAACTACTAGAGCTAATCAATGAATTTGGTAAAGTTTCAGGATACAAAATTAATGCACAGAAATCTCTTGCATTCCTATAAAGATGAAAAATATGAAAGAGAAATTAAGGAAACACTCCTATTTACCACTGCAACAAAAAGAATAAAATACCTAGCAATAAACCTACCTAGGGAGACAGAAGACCTGTATGTAGAAAACTATAAGACAAAAATGAAAGAAATTAAAGATGATACCAACAGATGGAGAGATATACCATGTCCTTGGAAGAATCAATATTGTGAAAATGATTATACTACCCAAAGCAATCTACAGATTCAATGCAATCCCTATCAAATTACCAATGGCATTTTTTACAGAACTAGAACAAAAAATCTTAAAATTTGTATGGAGACACAAAAGACCCCGAATAGCCAAAGCAGTCTTGAGGGAAAAAAGTGGAGCTGGAGGAATCAGACTCCCTGACTTCAGACTATACTACAAAGCTACAGTAATCAAGACAATATGGTACTGGCACAAAAACAGAAATATAGATCAATGGAACAAGATAGAAAGCCCAGAGATAAACCCACGCACCTACGGTCAACTAATCTATGACAAAGGAGGCAAGGATATACAATGGAGAAAAGACAGTCTCTTCAATAAGTGGTGCTGGGAAAACTGGACAGCTATATGGAAAAGAATGAAATTAGAACACTCCCTAACACCATACACAAAAATAAACTCAAACTGGATTAGAGACCTAAATGTAAGACCGGACACTGTAAAACTCTTAGAGGAAAACATAGGAAGAACACTCTTTGACATAAATTACAGCAAGATCTTCTTTGATCCACCTCCTAGAGTAATGGAAATAAAAACCAAAATAAACAAATGGGACCTAATGAAACTTCAAAGCTTTTGCACAGCAAAGGAAACCATAAACAAGACGAAAAGACAACCCTCTGAATGGGAGAAAATATTTGCAAACGAATCAATGGACAAAGGATTAATCTCCAAAATATATAAACAGCTCATGCAGCTCAATATTAAAAAAAACAAACAACCCAATCAAAAAATGGGCAGAAGACCTAAATAAACATTTCTCCAAAGAAGACATACAGACGGCCAAGAAGCACATGCAAAGCTGCTCAACATCACTAATTATTAGAGAAATGCAAATGAAAACTACAGTGAGGTATCACCTCACACCAGTTAGAATGGGCATCATCAGAAAATCTACAAAACAACAAATGCTGGAGAGGGTGTGGAGAAAAGGGAACCCTCTTGCACTGTTGGTGGGAATGTAAATTGATACAGCCACTATGGAGAACAATATGGAGGTTCCTTAAAAAACTAAAAATAGAATTATCATATGACCCAGCAATCCCACTACTGGGCATATACCCAGAGAAAACCATAATTCAAAAAGACACATGCACCCCAATGTTTATTGCAGCACTATTTACAATAGCCAGGTCATGGACGCAACCTAAATGCCCATTGACAGATGAATGGATAAAGAAGATGTGGTATATACATACAATGGAATATTACTCAGCCATAAAAAGGAACGAAATTGGGTCATTTGTAGAGATGTGGATGGACCTAGAGACTGTCACACAGAGTGAAGTTAGTCAGAAAGAGAAAAACAAATATCATATATTAACGCATATATGTGGAACCTAGAAAAATGGTACAGATGAACCGGTTTGCAGGGCAGAAATTGAGACACAGATGTAGAGAACAAACATATGGACACAAAGGGGGGAATGCAGCGGGGGGTGGGGGTGGTGGTGTGCTGAACTGGGAGATTGGGATTGACATGTACACACTGATGTGTATACAATGGATGACTAATAAGAACCTGCTGTATAAAAAAATAAATTAAAAAATTAAAAAAAAAAAACTCACACACTCATTCATTCACTCATTGAGCAACATTTATGAATTGTGTTAAGAGTTGGGTATAAAGACACAGAAGGCTTCTGGAGTAGAGGAAGGACATGTTGGGGGTGGGGTGGTCACACACCACAGAGGACTGTGCAGCAGTTAGATGCCAATTAGATGTACATGGGGGGCAACATGGAGGCACCTTAAATATATGTGTTCAAAACTGAAAGTAAGGAGCAGAATAACATACAATATCAATTCACACAACCTAAAAATACACGGACACATAAATACAATACTGCATTTTGCAAGAACACATAAAACAAAAAGATACACATTAAGCACATCACAATGGCAGCCTAAGGAGAAAGAGGGATGGAAGGAGGGTATGGAGATAAAAGGAGGTAAACATAAAATTTAATAAAGGAATAAAAATAGGAGTAGGGCCTTGCCCAGATCCATGTGTCATGAAGGCAAGAGTAAGTTTAACACAACCCTCCACATCTAAGGGTCAACCAGATAAATCATAGCCACAGCTCCTGCCTGAACCACCTCGTGGGGGAAGCAGACAAGGACACGGTTACAGTAAAGTGTGGTCAGCAATATAAGAGAGTCAGTGGGGAGGACTCCACACTGATGATGAAAGCACGAGTTTTAAGCCTGTATTCTCTCTTACCATTATAGTTCTACTAGAGGAGTTGTCACTACTCTTAGAGTTAAATCACTTTTAGGGGAAAAAATAGGCAAAATTAGGTTATTTTTTAAGAATAGGGTTCTTTGATTCATTATTAGTTCATTGAGAAACGTTTATTGGGTGCCCACTATATGCAGGGCAAAGTATCAAAAAAAAACCCCCATTAAACCAACAACCCAAGTACAAAGATGTTAAATGAAGACAAAGGTAGCCTCCTCTAAGGCAGTCAAATGGAACCATTTATAAACCAGAAACATTAAGTATTACAGTTTTTGCATTTTGTTTTGCTTTTTTTAGCATTATTGAGGTATAACTGACAAATAAAATTGTAAGATATTTAAAGTGTACATCATGGTGATTTGATATACATTTACATCATGAAAGGAGTCTCACCATCTAGTTAACACATCCATCATTTCACATATTTATCTTTTTGGGGGGGCAAGTACATTTAAGTTTTACTCTCTAGAAAATTTCAATGATATAATACAGTGCTATCACTATAGTCACCATGTTTTACATTATATCCTCAGACCTTATTCATCTTATAGCTGAAAGTTTGTTCCCGTTAACCAACTTCCCCCTATTTTCCACACCCTCAGTCCCGGACAACCACTTTTCTACTCTGTTTCTACGAGTTTAACTTTGTTTTAAGATTCCACAAATAAGTGACACCATGTAGTATTTTGTTTTGCTTTAATTGCCTTGCAAGTTTATTTTCTCAAAAGGCGTAAGACAGAAGACAGCTCTACAATCCTAAATCATTAACTACATACCATTAAGCCTCCAGTCGGAAAAGAATGAAAAAATGTTTTCACTATTATGAATTTTAATATGAACAAGTTAGCATGTGCTTTTATTATATATTTCTGAATTATCTGTGAGTTTCCCAAAAAATAAACAAACAAACAAACAAACAAAAAACCCAGAAAACTGGCAAAGGACTGAGCAAAAGAGAAGCTAAGAACAATACCTTTAACTCAGCTGTTATTCTTTTCACAACTGAAAGAAAGCTGTATATGTTTTGCATGAAACCAAATGTGGGCTTTCTGACAGCAGGCTGTACTCTATGCAGCAGTAGGAAGAGGAAAGATAGAAGGCGGTGTTTACCTTTCATTCCTCTCTTTCCACTCTTAACATAGAAAACTAGTTCTACACTTTCTTTCTCAGTGTTGGAAATTACCTTTGAATTTGGATGAAAATTTATATAAGATCTTGTCAGGTCAAAATAACACAATGTGGCTATTTCCTATAGCAGGCTTAAAATGAAATCATTTATTAAGATGCTTTGAGATATCTGTGTCCTCAACCAACTGAACCAAAATCTGTCTGGATGGTACTGACTGTTATACACCTGATGACTTTAAAATTAATAAGTTTCATTTTGCAACACCAAGAAAATGAGCGGCACTCTACCTAAGGAACGGATTTTCAAGCTACTATCAATTTGTAGCACTTAATCTTGGAAAGTAGTTCTTTTAATGGTTTTTCTCATTATTTTGGGTGATTTTTCCAAATCACAGGCAGCAAAATTAGACCAGGTCTTTGTGGCCTGGAACAGTCTGAACTATACAGACAATATTTTCTTCCTCTCCTTCTGTTTTGTTGAGGATTCGTAACAGAGAGTTCCTGCCCTTCACAGGGATCAGTTTTGTCAAACTGTGGTCGGAAAAGGAGCTGAAATTGCAACGAGCACTGCCACTTGATGGGAAAATTTCTGAAGCTGCACTAGTTCTTCAAAATTAGGGACTGAAAGGGTGGCTCTTTTAAGCCACTGTGCTAGTGTTTAACACACTACACAAATGGTATGATAAATATATTCTGAAAACAGGGTGTCGCTCTTGATGGCCAAGAGGCTTGAGCAAGAATTGGCAAACTTTTCCAGGGCCAAAGAGTATTTTTGACTTACAAACTATATAATCTCTGTTGTAACTCTGTAAATTCACTAAAAGTCATTTAATTAGCCATTTAAAATGAGCAAATTCTATGATATGTAAATTATACCTCAACAAAGATGTTTAAAAAGAATGAAAGCAAAATAAAGACATTTAGACATCAAAGAAAACTAAGAGAATTTGCCATCCACAGATCTGCATTATAAGATAAGTTAAAGGAAGTTTTTCAAGCTGAATGGAAATGAGTTCAGATGGAAACTCAAATCTCTAGGGAGGAACGAAGAACAATGGTAATGATAAATAGCTATATAGATATGAAAGACTAATTTTTCTCCTTAATTTCTTTAAAATACATGACTGTTTTGAGCAAAAATGTATAACATGGTCTTGGGGACTTTAAAACACATGTTTGTGTCATATATATATTTACATATAAAGCAACTAAGCATAAAAAATGAGAGATTTGATTGCAAGACTTCCATATATTATAAGAAGTTGTACAATAACTTAGAAATTGTAGAACTTTAAGTAGACTATAAAAATTTTATAATGTACCTTGTAATCACAGTAAAAATTTGAAAGAGGTAGAGCCAAAAAGCCAATAGATAAATTAAAATGGAATTCTAAAAATATTAACATAATCTAAAACAAGGCAGGAAAAGAAAGAATAGAGATACAAAAAACAGAGGGAATAAACAGGAAAAAAGCATAAGATGGTAAATCCACATCGAACCATAACAATAATTACATTTAATATTAACTGTCTAAACACTCGAGTGAAAAGGCAAAGATGGTCAGAGTGGATAATAAAGCAGGATCCAACCATATGCTGTCTATAAGAGATGCACTTTAAATATAAAGACTCAAATAGGTTGAAAGTAAATGAAGGAAAAAGATGTGCCACACAAACAGTCAGCACAGGAAGAATGCAATTATCATACTGATATAAGATTAAGTAGACATGAAGAAAAATAGTCTTCCCAGAGATAAACAGGAATATTTCATAATGGTAAGTGTTGATTCACGAAGACATAACAATCATAAATGTACACACCTAATAACAAAGTCTTAAAATACATGATACAAAATTTGACTAAATTACAGGAAGGATTCTACAGATTTTAATAGGTCTCTCTCAGAAATTGATAGAATACCTAGACAAAATGTCAGTCAAGACATAGATAATATGAATGCTACCAACCACCTTGTCTTTATTGATATTTATAGAATACTCTATCCAATAACTACAGAATACATGTTCCTTTCAAGTGCAAATAGTATATATATATATATATATATATATACACCATATCCTGGGCCATAACACAAGACTCAATAAATTTAAAATGACTGAAATCATACAGATATATTCAGACACACATACACACATTCATCATTACACATTCTCTCTGGGTTTGTCCCTACCCACTTCAAGCATCTATTGATAGTGATACATGATACTGGTCCAAAGCAGAGAGGAGGTTGCAGGTCAATCAGAATATGGATAATCTACTGTGGCAAACCAAGAATTCATGGCAAATATAAAAACTTTGGATAAGCCTGCAATTTCTCTAAACAGAATGTTATAAATTCCTATTTCAATATCAACCACTACCCAAATGAGATCATGGAGAAAATATAACGCTCTCCCAACTTTCTGATGAAGCATCTACTCTGTCTTTTACAGAATTCCCATGAAAGTCTAAAGTTCTCATCCAACAAACAAAGCCGCCCCATGAAAATGTTCTAATCAACACAACACAGTAACCTGGCAGTTGAGACCATCCCAGGCTTCTCTCAACTGTAACTGATCTTCATTCAGCTCATCTAGATTCCTTGTTATCGACAGGACATCCAGAAAGGGTTTTTTTTCTTCATTGAATGACTCCAAAAAGGACAGCAGGCTCTACAATTAGAAGGGTATTTTAAAGACTGAAATGTTTAAACCAGTTTATAAAATGTAATTTGCTATTTGAAGGTCAATAGTTACAGGTTATATTTAAACTTTTACTTAGATAAAGGTAAAATTCCCTGATTTCACGATCCTCTCACCAATCCAGTTTCTTTCTTCAGTGCACCCTCATGATCTGGGTGCCCTCATAGTGACATAGGTCACAGCTTGCGTCTCATGTCACTATGGTTGGATTTCTACTGGAATAGGGCAGCAAGGCCACCCAGCTCTAGAAGACAAATCATAATGCCCCATGGAAAATGTGAGTTTGTCCTCCCCAAATATGTGTTCACAACAAAATAAGAATGAGTAGAAGTGAGAATTATATGACAGCAGTCATCATGTATAAATGGTTTTTGAAGTTTCCATGATTAACTGAGCTTGAGCCATTCTTCCCAAGTCATTTTATACAAACTTTAGAATATACTTTGCCTTTGCCCTCAAAAATTTAATAAATAAAGCTTTTCTTGGTTTGTATTTGTGTGAAATATTGGTGTTTGAGTCATCAATTCCATAACTGTTATTTAAGATTACCCATAATTATTGGCCGCATTTCTAATTAAATTTTGTGAACAAACTAAGGGATAAGTAATTTGATTCTCTCTGAGAATTAAAATAACTTCATAAAGCCTTTCATTTAAGAAAGCTGAATCTGTGGTACATTAGTAAATGAAAGACAAGTGAGAGCAAGGCTCTTCCTGTGGACGCTGAGCACCTTGTCGATGAAAACAATTTCAGTCCAGAGCTAAGAGGCAAGAAGCCTATGCAGTTCAGAAAAAAGGAAGAAGAGAATGTCTTCCTTCCCTGATGACTCCAAACCTAAAAGAATGGTGTGGCGAGCAAGTCACAGAATCCACCGAATGTTAGTGTAGGAAAGACTGGATTCATTCAACTCCCTCTCTTAACCGATGGGGGGGATGAAGGTCTAGAAGTGCTGAGTGCCGTATAGGCCCATGAGTGTATCTCCTCCTTATTCAGGACGGAGACCAGGTGAGGGGCACAGTGTTGCACAGACAGGGTTCTAAGAAAGAAGACTGTGAAACCTTCACTTTGGCTCCTGATAGCCTCTTTCAAAATGGTGTGGGGAATAACTGCTTACCCTGGAGAAGCATCAGGACTAAAGAGAGCTGGGCTTTGAAGCCAGACGTCATTCAAATCCCACCTCTACCTTTCAGTGGCTATATAACTTTAGATAAATCACTTAGTCCCTCTAAGTCTTGTTTGTCTTCATCTGTAAAACTGGAATAACCATACCATACTCAGCAAGATGTTGTAACCTGTAAAACACTTGTCAGCAGGTGCCTGATATATAGCAAATGTTCAATACATGGTGACAGTAACAGTTGTCATTACTCCCAAAGGACATTTTGGTTGAAGCCCTGAACTGTAATTCTGGGATAGCTCCATTTCTGATTTCCTAATCTTTTTCCCTTCAATATTCATTCTGAAAAGCATGTTCTGCTCTAGACCTGGGATTGGAAAACGTGTACTATAAGATAAGTAAGATAGCAAACATCTTGGGCTTTGTGGGCCATATGGCCTCTGCTGTAACTATTCAACAATGTGGTGAGAATGCAGCCACAAACAATACTTTAATGGGCATGGCTCACATATAATATATATTATAATATATAATGTAATATATAATACATAAGATAATGTATCCAATAACAATATATTTACAAAAACAGGTGCTGGGGCCCAGAGACCAGTTTGCCATCCCCACTCTAAAACCTTACTACTCAAAGTTCTCTAAGGACCACCAGCATCAGCACCATCTGGGAGCTTGTGGGAAATGCAGAACCTCAGGCCCCATCCCAGAACTACTGAGTTAGAATCTGCATTTTAACAAGATTCCCCAGGTGATTCCTACGCACATTAAAATTTGAGAAGCTCGGTCCTTCGAACTCAACACTAACACTTGGAGTTAATTTAGTATTTAAACAATTAACTCTGAAAGTTTTTTTCTAAAAACATCCTACTCTTCCCCAAGAGTAAACTACAAATAAATTACTGTTTAAAGTCATACTTACTTCATACTTCTTACAGTAGGTCTCATTTTCTGAATCCGTTAGCATTTTCTGTAGCTTTTTCTCTTGCAGAGTTAACCAGACCATAGCATCTTTCACCTTTCCCTGTAATTCACACATACACATTTAAAACTCTAGCTTAAGTATACTTTGTGATTTTTTTAAACAATAAAATTAACAACTTCAAACATCAGTGAAATAGTGTAATCACCACACACCAGTGACTCATTGTGCCAAAGAGGAATTCTGCCTGTTCATGTAACACCTTAAATTTTAAAATGGAGTGAAACTACCATCTGAATATAACGTGCAAAAGAAACAGGGCAAGCAAGCCCCTATTTTTCTGGCTTATCCACTTTCATTATTCTTCAATTTTAGAGAACATTATTCTAAATTATTTATTTATAGTAGGCATTTCAGAATACTGCTTTCCAATAAATCTAAACATGGGTTAACAGATGTTTACATCTACTAAATATACTGACATCAAAAATATCTTGAACAATTTAAACAGCCTAAAAATAACACTACTAAAAGCTTTGGTTAAGCTATCCTATGGAATTGGGCAACAATTATTTCTTCTTTAGATTCTTGTTTAGGCGGTAAGCTTGCACACATTTGGAGGCAAATTTCACTGGCGGAGGATAAAGCAAAAGAAATTGCATCTTATTTCCATTCTCCTTCAACCTTCCTTTACTTTTCTCTTTCTATTAAGCAACAGTGCTTTCTATATATTTTTGCAACTGATTTCATGGACAGTTGAATTTTTAATTTTATTTTTTGATAAGAAAATTAATTAGAAAAGAGGAGCTCCTCAGCAGGTCAGAAACAAGTGCGGTGCATTATAAGCCCATGTCTCAGCTTGAGTCTCTCTTCCAGAGTCAGCAACAATCTGGCTTGGTGCCTCAAACAAAACAGTTGGAAAAACATAGGCCTAAATTTTATGTCAAAGCAAATGTGATAATATGACTACATGTTTACATGTCTGAGGAAGTAGTTTAAATTTTAAAATAATATTCAAAAACGTTTTACTAAACTCACAGCACTCATTTATCTTTATAGATGCAGAAAAAATGTTTATTTTCAGCTCAGTGACTTTTAAGGGATTTCCACCCACAATATTTTGTGTAACTGACTGAAAGTCAAAGGGAAAAACTGAATAAACAAATGGCAGCCTGATGGTGATTCAACAGTATCTCAACAAACAAGGATCAAGAGTGGAACACAATGCTTCTGTTTATATGGACTATATGATTCCATTTATACTAAGCTAAAGAACAGGTAAAATGGAAATACGCTAAAATTAGATTGTGATGATGGTTGCACAACTACGTAAACATACTAAAAACCATTGAATCGTAAATTTTAAATGATTTAATTTACGGTATATGAATTGTATCTCAATAAAGCTGATAAAAATTACAATAGACAAAAATCCGATATCTCTAGACTTTTCTAAAAGCCTGCTAAACTTAATTTGTCCTATATAGTACGTATCTAAACGCTGTTTTAGATAATTCAACAAAGTTTAATAAATTACCACTTTTAACTTTAAAAAAACAAGCAAAACTAATCTACAGTGAAAGAAATTGGAATATTGGTTGCTTCAGGTGGAGGAGTACAGACAGAAGAGAGGCACAATGGAACAATCTGGGTAATAGAAATGTTTTACATCATGATTAAAGTATGGTTATATGGTGTATGCATTTGCCAAAACTCATTGAACTGTACATTTAAGTTCTGTGTGCAAATTATGCCTCGATGCTAAAAATTAAACTATTAGTAGGGTACAACAAAAATGAGTTTGATTTGTACTTATAAAGACATACCTGGGCTTTATCTCCAGTCCCAGGTGCATCCTTTGAATACTGCAAAAACTGTGCCACATAGGTCATGATTGACTTTTCATCAGGATTAACAACATCCACATCTGCAAGATATACCACACTATCAACCACCTATAGGTGTGATTTACTATAATTAATACTCGAGAACAGTACTGAAATGAACCAAAGTAGTCGACCAGCCATGCAATCTCTGCTCACTCACCCTTGCGCCAAGGTTATGCAGTGGTTAAGAGCTTAGATCTAGAGTGAGATGGAGCTGGGTTGAATCCTGGTAGGAGTATTGCACAGCCTCAGTTTCCTAATAATAAAATGTCACTGTACATGTTGTATGTATGAGGGCATGAGTAGTCAGGGAGGGTGGATAGGAGAAGGGTAAGCCTTCCTCTTTCTGGTGACACAGTGCAGAAAGTCCTCCAGGAATGCAGAAACATAGAGCAACTGGAATCCACTCCTGACACACTGGTCTCAGCATTTGTGCAATAAAGCATTTCCAAAAGTATATGCTGTATAGAAGATTTGTCCAAGACATCCACAAGATTTTATTCGTTCATTTGTGGAGCAAATACATTTACTGAGAGCCTTCTATGGACCAATCTTTGTTTTGCATTAAAAGAGCCCATGGTGAAATAAATTTGGAAAATGCTGATTTAAACAAAGTTAAAAATATTATAAATTCATTAAGTACAGAACTTCTCCAGGCATATAATAAATTAAGTAGATCACAAAATCACAAAGAAGAGATTACAATATGTTACAGACAAAATGAACACATAATTTGGGGATGTCTCTTGCTACGCCGCCAAAACAACCAATGACGATATTGACAAGGAAATCTGTGTTTATTTATTAATTCTGTTAAATTCAATTCAACACGTATTTATAGAGAGCCAACAAATGCAGGTCACAAGCAGGATATGTTAGACTCGGTCCTTGCCCTTATGGGCTTATGTTTCATCCCTTCATTCAGCAAGTAGATGCCAGACCCTTGAGTAGATGCTAGATGCCTTAAGACCTTATCTGCCCCTTGAGGAGCTTGCAGTTAGGAGAAAAACAAATAAACAAATCCAACACACTATGCATGCTTTAGCAAGCATGTTTACTGGGCCCAGTGAGTGCTCTAAGTCAGTTGAGGGAGGAATTGAATCTAATCTATAACCAAATGGTAAAATCCAAGGCAGTAAGCACATTAAAAGCATCAATAAAGAGCTGGGAGTAGGGATTCAATAAAGAAAGGATCCCTAAGAGTTAAGTTATTCTGTCTTTTATTGAAAAAAGTATAAATATCAAGAGATACATAAAATAATGATACTGGCTTAGCTGGATACCTCTCTTTTAAATTTTCTCATTGTATATGAGGCTATGCATAATGATTAAATGTGTTAACAAAATTGTGTCAAAAGATAATTCCCTTATTCAAGTATGACTGTGGTATTTGGTCTGCATAAATAATCATGATGGGGACTTCCCTGGTGGTCCAGTGGTTAAGAATCCGCCTTCCAATGCAGGGGACGCAGGTTCAATCGCGATCGGTGAACTAAGATCCCACATGCCTTGGGGCAACTGAGCTCCCCACAATTACTGAGCCTGCGCGCTCTAGAGCCCGTTCACCGCAACTAGAGAGAAGCCCGCACACTGCAATAAAAGATTCTGCATGCCACAACGAAGATCCCATGTGCCACAACTGAGACCTGATGCTGCCAAATTAATTAATTAATTAATTTAAAAAATAAAAACTAAAAAAAAAAGGTCCCCCCTCTCTTTAAAAAAAAAATCATCATGTATTTCATGTTTTTGAGCTATTATTTAAGCTATGTAAAATGAATTATGGGCAATCATTTATAAAGTGGAAATTTGTTTTCATTAAATTGTCTCTTCCACTAGTTGCCTAGTTATTTTCACATACTAAAATAGCAAAAATAGTTTACACTAATAATAAATATTTGGTGAATCACAATGAAAGAAGTATTAAAAGAAAACACAGAAATAGGGAATAGAGCAAAGCACGGGGGAAAATGAATAAATTTTGAAAAGATAATGAAAAGCCAAAAAGGTTCTTTCCTTTTTGGACAAAAAAAAAAGGGGCGGGGGGAAGGAGGGAGAAAAAACAAAGAGATGGGGGAAAGTTAAACAAGCAGAATTATTAACAAGCCACATGAAGCCAAACTAATGACAAACCTGATATATAGAAACATGGAACCATTAGGCTAACTGTGAACTTGGGAATATCACATAATTAACTCTTATAAAAACAACTGAGGTCCAAAAAGGCTAGAAACCAGTAGCAACAAGCACACCTAGCACCCAGATCTTGGTTTCTAATACTATTCTCCAGTAAAAGGAACCAGGGCTCCTTGGAGGAATGGTTGATCCAGGACTACAGTAGGAAGTATACAAGATGAGCCTGGAGCATCTTGTAGTGCCAAAACAAACAAGCCAACCCCACACTGAGGACATGTCAAAGGAGCACAGGAGCCGACTGAAAGAGCTCTCAATAGCCAAAACTCGGAGGTATAAAAAAATTTTTTTTTAATTTGAGCAATAAAATAAACAAAGTAGCATTGGATTACAACCCAAAGTATTAAAAAAAAAATCCATGAATCTACACTGATACAAAAAAATAGTTGAATAAGTAAATAAATGGAGGAGAATAGACAAATCTCCTGTGCAGAATTCCAAATAATTTATGTAGCTAACCTGCCCTCAAGGAGAGTGAGCATACTCTCCTAAGTGTGGGCTGTGCATAGTGACTTCCCCGCAAAGAGTACAGTAAGGAAAGGGGGAAAACAAAGAGTAACTTCACAGTGGGGAAACCTGACAGACACTATCTCAGCCAGGCAATCAACGTCAACGTCAACGGCGATGTCAAGTTGGCATTAAGAGAAAAAGCATAACATGTCAAGTCATCCAAAACAAAAAAAAATGGTCTGAGAAATTGTCACAGTCAAGAGAAGCCCAAGGAGACATGATGACTAGATGTAATGTATCCTGGATGGGATCCTGAAGAGAAAAAGGGCATTACGGGAAAACAAAGAAAATGTGAATAGAGTATTGCCTTTATTATATCAATATCGGTTCATTAATTGTAACAAATATACTGTATTAATGTAAGATGCTAACAATAGGGAAAATTGGGTGTGGGGTATATGGGAACCTACTGTACTGTCTTCCCAATTTTCCTGTAAATCTAAAACTGTCCTAAAAAATAAAGTATATCTAAAAATAAAAAAATTTTGTTATTATTTTTAACAATAAATGCTGCAACACAGATGAACTTTGAACATTCTGCTACTTTAAAGAAGCCAGGGACTTCCCTGGTGGCGCAGTGGTTAAGAATCGATCTGCCATTGCAGGGGACATGGGATCGAACCCTGGTCTGGGAAGATCCCACATGCTGCGGAGCAACTAAGCCCGTGCGCCACAACTACTGAGCCCGCGTGCCACAACTACTGAAGCCCGCGTGCCTAGATCCCGTGCTCTGCAACAAAGAGAAGCAACCCCAGTGGGAAGCCCGCACACCACAACGAAGAGCAGCCCCCGCTCACTGCAACTAGAGAAAGCCCACGTGCAGCAACAAAGACCCAATGCAGCCAAAGATAAATAAATAAATTTATTAAATAAATAAATAAATAAATAAGCCAGTCACAAAAGACCACATATTGTATGATTCCGTTCATGTTAAATTTCCAGAATTGGCAAATCTATAGAGACAGAAAGTAGATTAGTGGTTGCCTAGGGCTGTGTGGGGGGATGGGGGATAGGGGAAATGGGGAGGGACTGCTAATGGGCTCAGGGTTTATTTTGGGGGGGTGATGAAAATGTTCTAAATTTGATTATGATGACGGTTGCAAAATTTTGTGAATATACTAAAAACCATTCAATTGTACAGTTAAATGGGTACATTGTATGGTATGTGAATTATATCTCAATACAGCTATTTAAAACCAGAAAGGTTAAGTGACAAAGCCACGGTCACTCAGCCAGTGGTGTGCTCACACCAGCTTGAGAGAGCTGACTGTTTAACAATTGACTTATGAAACTGCTGAAAATTTAACATAGTCAGCATTAAAATTTAAATTCTATAAATGCACAATTACATAAATTATATTAAAACAAAGGTAATAAATACGTAAAACTCATCACTTCCCAAGTATTTCACTGCATTTTACTACTATCCACACCTCTAAGGTTATGTCTATTGTATCTGTATGATAGAAATAATATATAATGGTGTGCTACTGTGCATCTTTTCCCAGTGTATTCAGTGACTTCACGTTGGTGGCAAGATTTATACCACAGAAAATCAGCAGATGAGGGCTTGATTTGCTGTTTTGTTGAGTGCCAAGAAAAGGATGGAGATATTGTTAACAATGCAGGTTAATCTTAAAAGTATGTCCTGTCCATAGCTGTCAAATTGTGAATAGAACAAAAATCGAATTCTTCCAGTATTCTCCCAGCAAAGAAGTCATTCACATCACTGAAGAACAAGTGCAGCTCTGACATACTTCTTTGCTGTTACACTTACTCATTAATGCAAAGGAAGTTATCCACCAACATTCATGTCAGAACTGCACTGGTTCAGCAACTGCAACCTTAAGTTGGCTACAGATTGATACAAGAGTTTGGCAAAAATCAGCAAAAGCATTTGGGGGCTATATGGAAGTTATAATAAAGTGTATCATATATTTTATTATTATTTGTAAACTGTGTGCTACACATCATTCATGTTTGTAAAATTTATAATAGACATGTATATGTACACACACACACACTGTTTCAGAGAGCCTAACATTAAACATTGACCTACACACCCCTGTTGTACAGCTGAGACTAGAATTTGTATCTCTTGACCTGTTAGTTCATTATAACTTTCACTAATCCTACATGCCTTTTTTATGACCTTACTGGGTTGTTTTGTTTTTTTTTTTTTAACAAGCTTTGGGTAAATTATGAAACAACACAATCCATAGTAAAATTCTTTTCCAGAAGAAATGAATTATTTAAATCTTAATTTTATGAAGTTAAAGTATAACCTGATAATTATCTCTTTGAATATAACCAGTATTTAGGATTTCGCTAATGTTGTTAACAATCCAACAAAATTATTATTATTTTTTTGGCCGCTTCATGCGGCATGCGGCGTGCAGCACACGGGATCTTAGTTCCCCGACAAGGGATCAGACCTGCACCCATTGGAAGCGCACAGTCTTAACCACTGGACCACCAGGGAAGTCCCTAACAATCAAACAAAACTGATTTAGCACAATCAATGGCAAAGCTGAGCCAGCCATAGAGAGAGAAACAGAAAAAGCAGTTTCTGTCCTCATAGAGGCTCAGCTTTAACTAGGCGGAGGGAATAGGAAAGGGGACATATATAAACCACTCAAAGAAATATCTTACTTGAGAGATTTTAGAAAAGAATAATAGAATCAAGGAGGACGAAATATAGAACACAATAAAAGAAAATTAAGACAAAGACTCAAAATTATTCCCCAAAACAGCATCGTTTGGTTTCAGCTGTGGCATGCTCCCTGCAATTACTGAGGTTAACTAACTGGCAGGAATTCTTAATTTCATGAAACTTAATAAAGAGTTTAAAGTTAAACCCTTCAGGACTAAAATATAATGCTGTTATGTTTGCTCATATGTGGGTACTGTTTTCAAATCCACTTCACACTGGACATTGTTTTACAAAGAATGAAGCTTCTTTACCTTCTGGTTCCAGCATTTTGGGGATTTTTAATTCTCGTTCTGCAATTCTGAAGGCCTCTTTCAGATTGTCCCTGTTGGATCTGTGCTTCACACTCTTCATGTTGATCAGGTCTGGTCGCAAGGCATGGATGACAGCCAAAAAAGCCATCCCATTTCTCCAGCTTGCCTTAAAATCTGTCACCCTGACAGACTCAAACCTATGACAAAAGAATAAAAACACGATAAACACTGTGTAAAAGACTATATCAAAGCACCTCCACTCTATTCATCAGGAATTAAAACTAATTTCTGCCAATCACATAAATCGAATCAATCCTTCTAGGAAAATATTTTATTTGAACCATGGGGTCAGATTAAAGTAAAATGCCAAGTGTGATAAGGCTCACGAGGCTCCGGAGCACTGCTTCTCAAAGCGCGGCCCCGGCAGCAGCGTCACGTGGCTGTAGCTGCTCGAAATGCAAATTCTCAGGCCCAACCCCAGGTCCACGGAATCACACTCTGGAAGTGCGCCTGAAATCTGTCTTACAAGCCCTTCACGTGACAATTCTCACTGGAGTTTAATGCTCTTCATTCAGCAATCTGTTGGCTCAAGACTAAGCTGGGCCTCTACAAATTGTTAAATTCCTTTCACTAGAGGGACTAATTGTATTTCTCACTGGAAACAATTAAATGATACATTGTGCCAAGTCAGTGGCCAATAGCTCATTGGATAGATAGACCTTGTCACTCCTCTGCTTAGAACCGGTCACCAGGAATGAATGCATAAACAAAATGTGGTGTGTTCATACAATAAAATATCATTCAGCCCTAAAAAGTAAGGAAATTCTGAGATATGTTACAACATGGATGAAACTTAAAGATATTATGCTGAATGAAATAAGCCAGTCACAAATGGACAAATGTTATAGGATTACACTCTCTTAAGGTACCAAACAGAGTGAAATTCACTGATAAAGAAAGTAGACCTCTGGCTGCTGGGGGAAGGCTGAGGGGAAGGAGCAATAGGGAGGGGAGGTGTTAAACAGATACAGAGTTTCAGTTTTGCAAGATGAAAACAGTTCGCAGACAGATAGCAGTGATGGTTACACAACTGTGAATGTACTTAATGTCACTGAACTGTACTCTTAAAAACTGTTAAAGTGGTAAATCTTGTTATGTATATTTTATCACAATAAAAAAAATTATTTTAAAAAAACCCATCATAGCTTGTCATTATATTTAGAATAACATCCCACACTCTGGCCCACAAGGCCAGACAAGCTTTGGCTCCTGCTTACCTCTCCCACCTTTACATCTCCCCTCTCTTACAATGTTGCAGTATGTGCCTAGACCACACTGACTCCATTTTGTCAGCTCCATCTTAGGCCCGCAGTCCTACCCCCCTATTCTCTCTGCACGACCGAGCTTTAGCTTGCTCGCAAGGAATGTGCCCAAGCCAGATAAGTGCCCCATCAACTTTTACCCTTGCCTTCATCTGATATGAAAACTGGAAGAATGCCTTTTGCTGACACAGATGGTTAATGGTCATGAGACCCCAGGGAGAGGAAAAACCCCTGGTTCCTGTTGGTGCAGACATACTTCTCCCTTCATAGTCAGATTCTGTTTGAGCTTTGGCCCCTTTAAATCTCCCTGTACCCCTTTTGAGGGCATGGAGTGCAGCTCTGAATGCCTCTGGATCCTTGTCTGCCAGATCCTGCCTGTAAGTTACCCACAATAAGTTTCATAATTGCACTTTACGGAGTTGCCTGTTTCATTCTTCAGTCTTAAAGTTCCTTCTCAGTTCAGAGGATATTTTTCAATATCTCCACCTTCCAACATGCAGCAACACTGGCTTCATTTCTGCTTCTCCACAGCCTTTTTAATCCTTCTGCCTGGACACTCTTTCTCCCAGATATTCATACACCTAAAGCCTTCTCCTTCAGGTCTCAGCTCAAAGGTCTCCTCCTCAGAAAGGCGTACACACTACTATATGTAAAATAGATAACCAACAAGGACCTACTGTATAGCACAGGGAACTATACTCAATATCTTGTAATAACCTATAATGGAAGAGAATGTAAAAAAAGAATATACATATTTATATATATATATAACTGAATTACTTTGCTGTACATCTGAAACTAACACAACATTGTAAATCAACTATATTTCAATAAAAATTTTAAAAAGAAGAAAGGCACTCCATGACCACCTACCATAAGGGCACCCTCTTCCTATCCTTGACATTCTCAACCATATCATAAGTCCTTCCTAACTTTACGGCCAACTATAATTATCATATTTATTCATGTGCCTCTCCCACTAGGGTGCAAGCCCCTTGAGAACAGGGGCCCTTTCTTTCTTGCCCATCATTTTAGACTCACCCGCCCTGCAAACAGTGCCTGACATAAAAAGGTGTTTAACATGTATGTCTCAAACCACTCAATCTGTGTTCGACAAGAGATCACTTAAGATTTTGTAAAAGCATATAGTTGCCTACAAAGTGTGGGAAATATTTGAGAACAACTATAGTTTCCTTTAATATCCCATAAAAACACAAGGAAATTCAATGGACTAATTTAAGTATACATCAAAAGTATACATGATAAAAGCTACTCAAGAAATAATCTGCTTCAGATGACCTGGGCTTTCCTGGATCCCTTAGGAAAAAAGCCTAAACTATGATTATGACAAACTACATAGTAGGCAGTGATTTTCCTGTCGTTTAACAAACACTTATATGGTGCCCATTGTGTCCCGAAACTGTTGCAAATGTTTTTTAAAAAAAACACAATTCTTGTAATGCACATAATAACCCTATGAAGTAAGTGTTAGTATTGCCCACGTTTTATGATTAAGGAAACTTGAACACAACGAGATTAAGTGTCTAAGGCTACCAGTTAGAAAGTGCTGGGAGCCAGAACTCAAAACCTAGTATTCCAGCTTCAGCGTGCACGTGTAAGTACTAAACTAAATTGATGGCTACGGGGGTGGCGGTGGGGCTGAGGGCGGGGCCAGACCCGCCAGAGCGCTAAGGGGGGCCCGAGCCGGCTCAGGGCCGACCAGCAGGCACCGCGCTCCATACAGCACCAGGCTGGGAACTCAGCTCTGCCCTGATGGGCCAAAACAAGTGCCACACAGAACGTGCTACTGCCGGGCCTTGGAGAGGGTGGGGTTGGCTCCAGAGTGACTGACAGGATCTAGGCTCACGCAGACATCACAAATGGGGGCCCAATTCATCTCCTTCAGAAATAACAAAAAAAATCACATATTTCTTACAACATAGCCTTACATCTGAGCCCTAGAGAATCAGAATATTCAAACAAAAGTCACCCAGTAATACCACCAATGACAGCCAAAACTAGAATAAACTCCTGACGAAATACTTAAGAATTACTACATCTTAATACATTTAGCATAAGCTCTATAGTTGAAAAATAAGGACGGACATGGGGAAAAGGTAAACCTTGGTAAAATATATGGACTTTGAAAGGGTTTGAAGCTTATTTAAGCATAAATGAAACAAATCTGAATATGGTGTAATAATGCTTTTCACACATGCTATATTTTGGATTTTAAAAATTTAGGAAACTGAAGTAAAATTATCTCCAGGAAATTCAAGAAAAAGTTCATTTAAACCTGTAAGATATGCATGTATATTTGTGTCCCCTCACGGAATACAGAGGATGAATGACAACTACGGAAAGGTAAGGCAGAAATTAACATCTTAGCCTTTCATTAGGAAGCAGTTACTCAGAAAGCCCAACATTTGAGAGGGCTTAGCAACATTTTTATGCCTCTCTTTATCTGGACAATGCTATGATGTGACAAAGAACGCCTTTTGAACTCTATAGGTCTTTTTGTGGTGGATCTCCTGCATCCTAATTCCTTATTTTCCTGAACTCCATCCAAGCAGTTGGCTAAATTGAAAAAGTAAATGTATCCCAAGAGCAGAAAACATTTTCCTACGTAAAAAAGAAATTATAGTGGGAGGAATTGGGAGACTGGGATTGACACATATACATTATTGACACTATGTATAAAATAGACAACTGATGGGAACATACCATATAGCACAGGGAACTCTACCTAGTGCACTGTGGTGACCTAAATGGGAGGGAAGTCCAAAAGGGAAGGAATAACTACATGTGTCTGGCTGATTCATTTTGCTGTGCAGTGGAGGCAAACACAACATTGTAAAGCAACCAGACTCCAATAACAATTAATAATAAAAAAAACTAAAACAAAAAAGAAATTATAAGCATTCACTTCCCTTTATCATCTCCTTTTTTTAAAACACCTACTCTCTTGTTTCTTTGTTTCCTAATTGAGCTATGAGTTTCTAAACAATGGGGACCATGGTCTTTCATGAAGCCCTATAGAGTTCCAAGGGATAATTTTATGAGCTGGCTACTCATTCACTCATTTTTCATTTATCCACGCAACACATTTATGGAGCACCTACCAAGAACACATATTAGGCTAAAATTAAGGGAATACACAGTCAACTAAGATAGAGTCCCGACTTTTAAAGAGCTTCTAGCATGGCAAAACGTTTTGAATCTAAATCCACCTTCCAGATGCATAGGGGAATCGTGCCTAAAGACAATGATATTTAAAGACTACTTTATTTGCACACAGTAACAGGCCACCTACACACGGGAGCGGGAGTGAGGTAAGTTACCCAGATGATACCACCTTCCGGTCTTCAAAACCAAGTGTGGCTGAGCTCACAGAGGTCCACATGTGGAAGATTCAGTGTGAGAGGAAGGGGGAGAGCGAGCATTTGCTTTTTATGAGAGGGAAGCGTTCAGGTGGGTGTTACTCCTATTTGGCCCGATTTTCAGACCTGGAGGTCGGTAAGGTTGTGTTGGTGGGTACAGCTGCCCTGTGTGTCTCCTCTGGTGGAGCAAACTACTTACGCGGCACATTGCTCCTGAGCCCACTGGAGAAGAGCCTTCTTTGCAGACATCTGCCATCTTTCTTGGACTTTGGAGCATTTCTTAGCTGGAGGACTTGAGGTAGGAGATGAGTCGACCACACTCACACTGTCCAGGGAAGGTTGATTGTAATTGCAAGAAAGAGTCCGGGCAAGCTCCTCAATCTAAGGAAGACATAATAATCGTTAACGTGTATGGAATCATAGGTTAGCAGCATTGAGGCAAAACCTTCAGCCAGAACAAGACCTAAAAATTATCGTATAACAGTGACAGTTTACTCATGGTGAAATGAGCACTGGACAAACCTTTGAATAACGGCATTTGCCATCTGGGGCTACACATTGGCTTTTGGGACTTGCTCTCACCCAAGCATATGGCGTTCCACATCAAGGGCAGGCATCTATTCACCCCCCGCAGCATGCTTATAGAGCACTTCACTGGTGCTCCACCTCTGTCCATCAAAACTGAACTGAGCCAAACTGAACTGCTAGTCGAGAATCTCTCTGGACAGACTGGGTCAATTAAAATGCATCCTTGATTATAAACCATTAAGAAACAGATATACATACAGGAAAAAACAGTCAAACACGAAGAGGTAAGTCCCAAGCAAGAAAAAATTGCCCTTAAGTATGTGAAAAATAACTTCATTAGTCATTTCAGAAATCTAAATATATACAGCAAGAGAACAGTTTTTTTAATACATAACACAGGCAAAAATTTTTTAAAGATAACAGTCAGTGATGGTGTGAGTACCAGAAGCTAGAAACACGTAAATTGGTTCAGATTTTTTTGGAGGGCAATATGATAATACCTACAGAAAATGTTAAAAGATAAATCCAGAAACATAATAGAGGTATTATTGCAAGATGTACACTTCTTTCAATGATTGACAGACTCACCAGATAACCAATAATAGTAGGTGTGACCAATACAATGAACAAATTTGATCTGGTCGGCATACCCCATTGCACCTAAAATGGCAGAATCAACATTCTTTCCCAGTGCATATAGAATATTTACCCAAATTGACCATGCTGAGCCATAAAGCAAGCCACAGCAATTTTGAAGGACTGAAATAATTCAGATTATATTTTCCAACCACACTGAAACTGAGCTAGAAATCAGTACTAATGAAGATATAACAAACTTCCAAATATTTGGAAATTAAGCCATAGATTGTGATAGAACCCATGGGTCAAATGAGATATCATAATGAAAATTTGAAAATATTTTGAACAGAACAAAAATGAAAATGTTATCTTCATGGGTTAAAAGATGCATTATTTAAAAGATGTCAGCTTTCTCCAAATGATTCTATACATTCAATCAATCCTCATTAAAATTCCAGCAGGTTGCATGTGTGTAAATTAACAAGTTACTTATAAAGTTTGTATGACTATCAAATCAACATGTTATCTACCTTAAGCTTACACAAGGGTATATGTCAATTACATCTCAAAAATATATATATACGGAAATGCAAAGAGCAAAGAAGCCAAGATAATCTTGAAGAACGAGTTGGACAACCACACTATCAGATATCAAGACTGACTGTACTACAGAAATTAATGTAGTATAGTATTGGTACAAGGATAAATAATGGGACAGAATAGACAATCTGAAAATGGAGCCATACCTATATGGCTACTTGATTTATAAAGGTGATACTACAGTGCAGTAGGAAAATGATGGTCCCTTCAATAATTAGTGTTGGGTCAACTGGATAGCCGTATGAAAAAAAAAATCTTAATTGCCTTAACATAACATACTCAAACAAATCAATTCATTCTTGAAAGATTGTAGAGCTAAAAGTAAAATGTGAAATGATTAAGCTTTTAGAAATGTGCTGTCCAATATGATAGCCACTAGCCACATGTGGCTATTTAAATTTAAATTAAATAAAATTTAAAAGTTAGTTCCTCAGTCATACTAGCCACATGTCAAGTGTTCAATAGCCACAAGTGTCTAGTGGCTACTGTTCTGTCCAGTGCAGGTACAGAACATTTCCATCATTGCAGAAAGTCCTATTGGACAGAACTATTCTAGAAAATAACATAAGAGAATATCTCCATGGTACTGGAAAAGGGAAAGAATTCTTTAAAGGACTTAAAAAGTACTAGCCACCAAAAAAAAAAGAAGCTGATAAATGTGAACTACATTAAAATAATGAATGTCTGTTCATTAAAGATTTGAGAAGCAAGCCACAGAGTCAGAGAAGATATTTGCAATTTATATATACCCAACAAAGAACTTGTATCCAGAATACATTTTAAAACTTCTATAAATCATTACACACAACAGCATAGCTAAAATAAAAGTTTTTAATGCCAAGTATTAGCAAGGATTGGAGCAAGCAACTCTCAAACTCCGGTAACAATGTAAATCAGAACAAGTTTGAAAAACTGTTTGGCAGTATCTACTAAAGCTGAAGATCACATGCCCTGCAGCCCAGCAGTTCCAATCCTAGATAAATATGCAACAGAAGTAAGGGCTTGTACCACCAAAGGGCATATACAAGGATGTTTTTAGCGGCTTTATTCGTAATAGCTTAAAATTGGCAGCAAAAGAAATGTCCGTCAACAGTAGAATGGTAAATAAGTTCTGGTATATTCATGCAATGGTATATTCATATACAGCAATGAAAAGGAAAGACCCACTGATACCTGCCTCAAGAGGATGAATCTCACAGACATGATGTTAAGTGAAATAAGTCAGGTAGAAAAGACTATTATATAGTGTATGCAAAATAATTCAGTTATAATTCCGTTTATATGGAGTTTAAGATGCTAAACTAATCAATGATAAAGATCAAAGTAGAGGTTATCTTTAGGGAAGGAGGGTAGTGACTGGGAGAAAGACCTGGGGGCTCTGGGAGGCTGGCAATATTCTATCATCTTATCTTCAGTTAAATGGTGGCTACATGGATGTGTTTAATTTACAAAAATTCATCAAGCTCTACATTTAAGATTTGTGCAGTTTTCTCTGTGTGTCGTATACGTTTAACAAAAGTTTATTTACAATATTAAAACAAAACTTTAAATTGATTCTTTTTTTTTTAATTTATTTATTTTATTTATTTTTGGCTGTGTTGGGTCTTCATTCCTGCATGCGGGCTTTCTCTAGCTGCAGCGAGCGGGGGCTACTCTTCGTTTAGGTGCGCAGGCTTCTCATTGCAGTGGCTTCTCTTGTAGCGGAGCACGGGCTCTAGGCATGTGGGCTTCAGTAGTTGTCACATGCGGGTTCAGTAGTTGTGGCTCGCGGGCTCTAGAGCGCAGGCTCAGTGGTTGTGGCGAATGGGCTTAGTTGCTCCACGGCATGTGGGATCTTCCAGGACCAGGGCTCGAACCCGTGTCCCCTGCACTGGCAGGCAGATTCTTAACCACTGCACCACCAGGGAAGCCCAAAACAAAACTTTAAAAAGCTACAATTTTGCAAACCTTATGGCCCAAGAATGCCGTTTCTAGGAATTTGGCCCATGGATATAATTAAGATTATACGCAAAAGTTTTATCTTAAGGGTAGTCTTTTTGAAATTGCTTACAGTCATAAAAAACTGTGAGCATTCTGACTGTCCATTAATGAAACAACAGTGCTTTACAACAGAACATCATACTTCCATTAAAGTACATATAAATTCAGAAAGATTTTAATTAGAATAGCTTGAAAACAGTAATGGATACCCCATTTTGTTTAAGACATACATACATGAATACATATATTAATTCCCACTGTATATGTCATGAAGACTGTATATCAAATTAATTGAAGTGGTTATCTGTGAGTGGCAGAATTACAGATGACTTTATTTTCTTTTCTTTATCTATATTGAAATTTCAAATTATATTTCAAATGTCCTAAAAAGTATGGAAAAATATTAAAAATGCCTATGAATTATCAAATTTTAACATTTTACCACATTTGGTTCATAACTTTTTAAAGAAACAAAACACAAATACACTTTGAGCCTTCTGTCTTTCCCCCTTCGATTCCATTTCCTTCCTTTCCCAAAGGAAGAAAACCAAAATACTAAATTTAGTTTTCATCATCCTCATGTATGTTATTCTACTATAACTACAAATATAGGTATCCAGGAATGATATAAAGTCTCATTTTGTATGTTTGAAATTTTACATAAATTAGTTATGTTATTTTCTAGTTTTCCTAAAATAAGCATTTGTTTCCCATATAATTTTTTTTTTTTTTTTTTTTTTAATTTATGGCTGTGTTGGGTCTTCGTTTCTGTGCAAGGGTTTTCTCCAGTTGCGGCAAGTGGGGGCCACTCTTCATCGCGGTGCGTGGGCCTCTCACTGTCGCGGCCTCTCTTGTTGCGGAGCACAGGCTCCAGATGCACAGGCTCAGTAGTTGTGGCTCACGGGCCCAGTTGCTCCGCGGCATGTGGGATCTTCCCAGACCAGGGCGCAAACCCGTGTCCCCTGCATTGGCAGGCGGATTTTTAACCACTGCGCCACCAGGGAAGCCCTCCCATATAATTTTTAAAGTAATTATGGAGATAATGAACATGTAACTTTTTAAGTAGCTACAGAAAACATGCACTAATTCAAAATCCCAGGCCTGAAAGAATGTATTTATCAATCATAAGTGTCATAAAGTCAGGACTATAACCTTCTTATTCCCTGTTATTTTCTTTCTTTTTTTTTTTTTTTTTTGGCTGTGTTGGGTCTTCGTTGCTGCGTGCGGGCTTTCTCTAGTTGCAGTGAGCAGGGGCTACTCTTCGTTGCGGTGCGCGGGCTTCTCTTTTCAGTGGCTTCTCTTGTTGCAGAGCATGGGCTCTAGGTGCGTGGGCTTCCGTAGTTTCAGCACACGGGCTCAGCAGTTGTGGCACAAGGGGCCCAGAGTGTGAAGGCTTCATTAGTTGCAGCGTGTGGGGCTCAGCAGTTACAGCGCACGGGGTCTAGAGCACAGGCTCAGTAGTTGTGGCACACGGGCTTAGTTGCTCCACGGCATGTGGGATCTTCCAGACCAGGGATTGAACCCGTGTCCCCTACATTGGCAGGTGGATTATTAACCACTGTGCCACCAGGGAAGTGCCCCCTGTTATTTTCTTACTGTCCTAGCACAAAAGTTAGCACGAAGTAGGTGCTCAAAAATATTTGTGGAATGAAATGAAAGCTATGAGTCAGTCTTGGGACAGAACTAGATGTTGCAGGATTATTAGATTAGACAAGGGACCTCAAAAATAGGGAGATTTAACCAAGTTTAATGGGTTAATTTTCAAGAATTTACTCCAGAAGCTTCCTATTCTCTCTTCTGACAGAGTAAATAAACAATAATAAGCAAAAATTTACCATGGCAAGTTCTATTCAGACTGGTGCTGATACCATGGATATTTCAGGATATCATGATAATTCAGCATTCAATTTTCAATTGAAGAATAACATAAGTGGCAAAGGGTCTGCTATATATTTTCCACCTGACAAGACTTCCAGAGGGTCCTATTTCTGGAAGAAGCTCTAGCATCAAGTCACACTTATTGCATTACACTTATTTCATACTGTGGTAATTAGAACAGGAACACTTTTCATATCATCAAACTACTTACATGAAAGTGCAGTATAATTGTCCAAATTAGGCCAAGAATAATGGATGGGTTTCCATCTACAATATCGGTAACGTGAATATTTATTAGCTTGATCTGGAAAAAAAAGAAATGTATGTTAAAAGGAGAAAATATTTCACAGCATTTATCTCCCCAATGAATTTCCATGTGAATTTCATACTCACTGATCGGTTTTTTAGGAATCTCAGGGCATGTTCTATATTGATTCTACACTGGAAAGTATTAGATCCTTTATCTCGAGGCTATGAAATTCAAGCAAAATATATTACTCAGAAATGTGATTTTTTTTTTTAATCCACAAAATTTCTTAATGTTGTTTTAAAAGCTTACCAACTGTTGTCCTGAGAGTACTTCCAGCAGGTCCAGGAGGACATGCCCCTTTTTAATGTCTGCGAACAGGTCCGATACAACTGAGGGAGGGGTGTGCTACAAAAGGTCACAAGAAAAGTAATCATTGAAACTTTGGTCCAAAAACATGATAACTTTAAGAATCTCATAAATGTGCTTTTGCATCTTTGCAAAAGCTAAGATTCAGTAGTGATTTTCTTCTTAATTAACAGAATGTAGAAAACACACAAAGTTCCACATCAAAACACGATAAGGAAAGTAGTGAACTTATCTCACAGCAAATTTCCAGTAACACAACACTCTTCCAGCTTTCACTGAGAGCTTAAAACCTGTGCAGTGAAGTGGCATTCAGGATGCTCAGAATCAGCCAATAGTGACCCATTTGGGGAGATTACATTTCTGGAGTAACCTGTTTACGAATTTCCTCTTTTTAGAATGACGAGCATTGTCCTGGGATGGGTAGCCTGGGAGAAGAGGCTCATTCATTTTGTATCTAGGTTATTCCAGGCACCTGGATCACTGAAGGCCAGGACAGCACAGAGATTAATACCAAGGCCTCTGGGTCCAGACTGCCTGGGTCTGCATCCCAGCACTATCACTTGTAAGCTGTGGGACCTTGGAGAAGTCACACAACGTCTCTGTACCTTAGTTTCCTTGTTCTTTAAACACGAACAATACTATCTGTCTCATAGGATGTTGTGAAGTCACTGAAACATAACGAGTGGTCAGTACATTTAAAGTACTTACAACAGTGTCTAACATAACACTCAACATATATGACTTCTAACCCTAACCCTAACTTCTTGTTACAATTTCATTTGATAAAAGAGATGTTACTGCTTTAAATATTTCCTAGCACTGTCTCCCATATCCTTAACAAAAATGCCCCCTTTTCGTGTTGGGAAAGAATAACAGATACATCAAAACAAGATCAAGGTGACATTCAGCACATTTTTTCAACCTTTTACACGTCACCAGTGCCATTTTGGGGACCAAAACTGAGCGAACAGGAGGAATCATTTAAATATATATTTATAGCTTGATTTGCTCTCTTTTTCCTCACCTTTGCCAACTGTGAGTTTATCCAGCATGTGAAGGTTTTCTTCTGAGTGTCTTCCTGTTCAGCTATTTAAAAAGGACAATAGCAGTTAGAAAACGAGAAGCCTCAGAAACCATTTGAACAAATCAGCGTTTCAAAGGTCTGTCACTCTGGGTATGTGTGTGTATCTCACAATCTTATAAACGTTCTAGGACTTAGTTTAAATGTCAGGTGTTTGTCCAAGAACTGTTTTGGATTGGAAATATAGCACGTTGAAATGAGATATTTTTCAAAGCCACCGTTTAACTGCAAGAGACAACGGTTTTTAATATTTTACCGACAAAAGAATTAGCCCCTACATGACCTTGACAGCGCTGTACAAGGACCTGTGAAGAAAAAAAAAGGGTTTCTAATCCAAATGGACTTGCAGTCTAAACCAACACCACACGGTACTTCAGATAAACCCAGAACATCTGAATACATTTTAAAGGGCTCATAAAGTCGTGGCAGTTTAGTCTTGACATTTATCATGAAGAATATATTGTCATTGAATTAACTGTAAATCATTTGCAATTAGAGTCAGAGAGACCTGAGTTCAAATCCTGCCTCTGTTACTGAGTAGCTGTGTGACGTGGGGCAGGTTCCTCGTGGAATAAGTTGAGAAGCACTCACCGCTAGAGACTGTTAGTGTTTCACTCAAAGTGAACAGACCCTGGCACCAAGGAAACACAGGAGAAGTGCTAGCTCTCACTCTTACTAACCAGGCAGGAGTCCAGGGAAAGATCGGAACACTCGGTGTAGATCTTCCCTTCCTCCCCAGGGCAGGAGAGAGCTCCATACCGACACCATTCTTCCCCTCACCTTCTACCCCCTCGGCTCCAGCAGACACCCTCAACCCTGCACACAGGACTGTCCTTCCATCTCCCCAGATCTCCTCATCCTACTGGACAGGGGTGAGAGCAATCCCAACACCCACTCCTCCCTGTGTCTAACGCTTACAGCCTTGTCACCACCACCTACCGCGGGCTCACCAGATCTCATCTCACTGTGCCTTTGTCCCTGCTTACATCCCGTCAACACACACACACACACACAGTTCACACACTCTCAGGTCCCCCTCCATTCTCGCTCTAATTTCCAAAAGACTCTGCACGTCCCCCAATTCTTCTCATCTCCCACCTCTCCTTAACTCCTGAAACCCTTCACTGATGCTGAAATCCATAACAGACCATCAGCAAAATCCCCTACGTGCCCACTACCCTCTTCACCTTTCTGCTCTAATTGAACCTCCACCCTAACCCAGAACTCTGCTTTCCCCACAGCCCTCCCAAGTGACAGCATTGCTTTCTCTTGCAGACCTTGGACCACTAGTTCCTTGCTCTTCGCTGCTACTTCCAGATCATCTTCCACTCTCTTTGTCCCTGAAATGCTCCAGCTTTAACTCTCATGACATCAGACAGTCCCCACTATTACAGTCATCTCCTTACCTCTGTCATTCCTCATCATTGCTCAAAGGTTTTAGCTCCTTCCCCACTGTTGCTCTTTCTAATGTGACCCCTAATTCTTCATAATTTCAATACACATATTGATGAAACTTCCAACCTTCTGGCCTCTCTGTTTCTTGAATTCTTCTCCAATAAATGTGTCTTCTGCCCTGCCTCAACCACTCACCATCATGGTTATACCCTGACCTTGTCATTACTAATAACTACAACTCATGATCTTGAGTTCCTGCATCCCCATCTCTGAACATCATTCCTTATCTTTTCAGTTCATTCTCACTAGTGTCTCAACTCCAACAATCCTTGGAGTCCATCAGCAACTCCAAGACATCAATTCTGCCAGTTTTACACTGTCCCTCGCCCCCTTGGTCTCCTTCCTTTCATCCTTACCCATTGTAAATTCCACGATCAATTATTACAAACACTCCCTTGCACCTCTCATTCTGCTGTGTGCTCTTCATCACCACTCTCTGCTCACTCATACCTGCACACATGCTGCTGAATGTGGCTGGAAGGAAATCCGTAACTGCTGACCAGTCTCATCGTGACCGCCACGTAGGCCCTCTCCCACTGCCTGGAAGTCATAATACATTGCCCTCTCCCACTCCTCTAGACAGCAATTTCACACCCTCTCCTTCTTTCTCAAACTCCCAACACCTCCCCTCCCATCCTTACTCTCAGCTGAGACCTTGCTTCCCCAGGACACTTAGGGATCATCTAATCCCTTGTCTAGTAACCTAACAAAAGGCTCTGCCTCCAGCCTGTTAGCATGGGTGAGCCAGCCTTGCTCAGACCTAAAGCCAATCCCTTCCTTCACTCATTCACCAGGTCTCACCCCTTTGGAGCTACTCCAGGACCTTTTACGCCTTTCTCTCCTGTATAATCCTCTCCCCCACCCAAGACTATTCCCATTAGTACTGATGCATGCTATTAATTTACCCATCTAAAACTAAAAACAAAAAGCAACCCTCTCTTGACCCCATCAGGTACAGGTCCATTGTGGCAAAACTCCTCAAATAGATTTGTCTATGTTCATGGTCTCCAGGTCCCCTCCTCCTTCTCTCTTAACTGAACCCACACCAATCGTGCCCTTA
Source organism: Balaenoptera physalus (assembly GCF_965194825.1). NCBI lineage: Eukaryota > Metazoa > Chordata > Mammalia > Artiodactyla > Balaenopteridae > Balaenoptera > Balaenoptera physalus. The sequence continues at coordinate 37,821,722 of NC_138883.1, forward strand.
CCATTCCGCTGAAACTACTTTTTCATCAAGGTCACCATGAATCAAGGTCATCAATGACCCCCCCCGCCCCCACTAAAACCAATGATCGATTCTCAGTCTTCATCTTTCTGGAGCAATCAGCAGCATTCAGTACAGATGATCACTCTCTGCTTCTGCTTGCAGGCCCCTATACTCTCTGTCTCCCTCCCCCCTCACATGCTGGCTTCTCTCTTTCTCTCACACTTCATGTCCAATGCCTCGGGAAATCCTCTTACGTCCACCTTCAAAATATATTCAGGATATGACCACTTCTCACCACCTTCACTACAACCACTGGTCCAAGGCACCTCCACCTCTCCCCAGATTACTGCAATAGATTCCTAACAGGTCTCCTTCCTTCCAGCCTTGCCCTCTGAATATTATTCTCAACACAGCAGCCAGAGTGATGGCACTCATCTGTAAGATCTATTCCGACCATCCTATTTTAAACTGTAATAACCCCACTTCTGTTCCCTCTTGTCCTGCTTGATTTTTTTTCTACAGTACTTACCACCTTTAACATTCTAGGTAAGTTATATATGTAGTATGTTTATCATTTAATGCCTTACTCTCCTCCCAATAGAAGGTAAGCACCACATAAGCAAGATGTTTCATCTGTGATATATTCCAGGGGCCTAGAAGAGTCAGGCCCAGAACAGGCTCTAAGCAAATATTTGCTAAAAAAGTAGGAATAACAATAATTTTACTAACTATTAGTACTGTTATATTTTATTTGCTGTACTGAGAAGGTCAAATCTACCTCTATGTGTTTACATTCTTTCTTTTAAAAGATGCTCGTTCTACCTTCTAGTACATTGTTTTCCTTTGACTCTACCCACTCTCCCTTATTAATCTCTAACACAGTTGAACTGAAATTGTTGGCATGACATCTAGTCTGAGTTCTCAAAAATGTTTTAATCTGATGAGAGTTCAGGTTGAGAAAATGAAAAGAATCTGAGTAAATGGAATTTTAGGGTGTTTGCAATTGTGACTGAGTAGAAATTAAAGATGCACTTAACCTCATCGGATTTTCTCCTTAACTTTTTAAATCCATTACATTTTTTCTGTATTACCGGCTGAAATTAGTCATAGCTCAGTGATTTACACATTAAAGGGTGGTCAATAATTGTTAGCTGAACTGAACTGAGTTCTGACAAGCCAACCAGATAGTTTAGGCTTTTGAGAGTTATTTCTGTTTTTATAAATTTCATTTAAAACAATTATAAAGAACTAGGGACTTCCCTGGTGGTGCAATGGTTAAGAATCCGCCTGCCAACGCAGGGGACATGGGTTCGATCCCTGGTCCGGGAAGATCTCACATGCCGTGGAGCAACAAAGCCCACGCATCACAACTACTGAGCCTGCGCTCTAGAGCCCGTGAGCCACAACTATTGAGCCCACGTGCCACAACTACGGAAGCCCATGAGCCTAGAGTCCGTGCTCCACAACAAGAGAAGCCACCACAATGAGAAGCCCGTGCACCGCAATGTAGAGTAAGCCCCCACTCGCCACATTTAGAGAAAGCTCTCGCGCTGCAATGAAGACCCAAAGCAGCCAAAAAATAAATAAATAAAAATTTTTAAAAAAAGAATTATAAAGAACCATAATTTTGTCCAATAATTCAAAATGTTATTAATGTTTTCATTGTTTGTTTCCCTAGAATCAGCAGGTGATAAGACAATAAATTTTAAACATGTACTAACGCTTACCAAAAAATGTGTTTTTGAGCTAACTTTGTTCCTCAATAGAGAAAACTAGAGAACAAGTTTTTATGTTTCCAGGATCAAGGTACATGCACACAAAGTACATTAATCAAGGCCATGTATATAAGCAGGAAGGGACTATTTCATTATTACAGTAAAGCAGAAATTCAAAACAAAAAACAAAACAAGCAATGACGAAAGCAAACAAAGAGGGCTCTCTTCTTTATCCTTAAGGAGCCAAGAGAGATTTTTTTTCTTTCTAGGTGTAAAGTGTGGAGAAGAAACTAACCAGGAATACCACCAGGTCCAGGACAGGGAGTCTACACTAACGTTAGGGGACTTACTGTGGGAGAAAGGAGTAACCACAGAGGGGGTGAGATGCTGGCACAAAAAGGAATGTAAAGGAGCACTGTGTGCCCAAGGAGTTTGAGTATTGCACATCCACCTGGAAACCTCAATCATTCTGAATTATTTCCAAGAAAGATGAGGGATCACATGATCATTTCCATGTGATGCTGGACAAAAGGGGTCTTGGTACTGAGCAAACTGAGGACTGTGAACTTTCCTAGGCTGAGAAAACAGGAAGCACATAAGGGCTCTATATGGACTGTTCAACTTGGAGCACCTAGTCGCACATAGGTTGGACTGACCTCTGATAGGGACATAAATTTAAAATAACCAAAAATTTCCAATGAAAACCTTAAGTTATCCCTGTCCTAATCTGATTAAAATCTAACAGAAACAAGGGGAAAAACGATAAGAGGAGCAGGCAGAACAAACCCCAACGCGGAACTCTCCAGTTAGCAAATGAAACCCTCAGGAAAAGGTTTTTAAACTTCATGGCTTTTAACTAACACATTGTCCACCTCTTCATCCTGGAAATCAGAACCCTTCAAATGCAACAAGGACCCTTACTAACAGCAAACAAAGATGTCCCAGGTGCAATTAAACACCTTTATGACTACTCAATTAAACGGTTTCGTCTGTGCCATGTCACTTATCCCTTGACACACTTTTCTCACATTTTCATACTGCCTTATCCCTGAAAAGTGGTATTAATTCAACAGGAACCAGAGCCAAATAGCTCGCCCTATGGCAGGATAAGTAACCTTTTGTTCTTTTCAAAGGCTGACCCATTGGGGAAAAAATAATTGAGAGCCACATGCTTTAAAGCAACTTAATTTGAGTGGGTGAGATTTTTTTTTAATGTTGGGTTTTATTTTTTAATTTCCAGAGTAACTTTCTAATAAAATAATAAAACTCTTCTCAAAATGGCATAAAGAGAATAGGACCTTTTATTTATTTAATTTTATTTTTTATTTTTTTAATTTCATTTTTATTTTATATTGGAATATAGCTGATTTACAATGTTGTGTTAGTTTCAGGTGTACAGCAAAGTGATTCAGTTATACATATACAAATATCTGTTGTTTTTCAGATTATTTTCCCATATAGGCAATTACAGAGTATTGAGTAGAGTTCCCCTGTGCTATACATACAGTAGGTCCTTGCTGATTATCTATTTTATATATAGTAGTGTGTATCTGTTAATCCCAACCTCCTAATTTATCCCTCTCTCCCCACCTTTCCCCTTTGGTAATTATAAGTTTGTTTTCTAAGTCTGTGAGTCTGTTTCTGTTTTGTAAATAAGTTCATTTGTACCATTTCTTAGATTCCACATATAAGTGATATTATATGAAATTTGTCTTTCTCTGTCTGACTTACTTCACTTTGTATGATAATCTCCAGGTCCATCCATGTTGCTGCAAATAGCATTACTTCACTCTTTTTTATGGCTGAGTAATGAGGAAAAGACCATTTAATCAGCAGACATCAGGGACAGAAAAAGACAAAAACAGACAGAAAATAATAAAATCTATCATAATGGTGAGTTTCTTAAAATGCCAAGGAATAGAGAATGAGAAATTCTCTATTCTGATTTTTAAGGCAAATAAGAAGTATATAAAATGTAGTCAGTGAATTTCATTCAGGCCCATATGGGTATCCTTGATTATCATTCTTGGAAAATATCTGGCTAAGTTTGAGAAAAGCATAGAAGAAAAAGGTTTTCTCTAGGTGTCATTACCATAAAAATACATTTAATCCCTGACTTTGTTCTTATTCAATCTGCCTTTTGTGAGCTGGCAACTCATATCCTTACCTGGAAGGGAACTTAAATGAAAACAAATTGAGTTAAGCTCAATTAAAGGGGGTAGATTTTAAGTTCATTATAAATCTCATTAGTAAACTACCAAGGCCACTGGGTCTCCGCAAGGTCCAGTCTCAACAAAAGTTCATCTAAAATGTTGACTCCAGCAGTCCTCCCTGGTAGTAAGAGTTCAAAGGCAGTTACCCAGGCATGAGAATCTCTAACTGACATTTCCACTTAAACACAGAGCAACACATTATTACAATGTGGCTTCTCCAAGAATGTTCTCTACTGCATGAGGTCACCAAGGAGGCTTTGCAACCTCTTCTATCCAGGAATTTCCCTTCTTCCCTTTCTACTGCTGGGTTATTGATAACAGGTTTATTGCACATGGCACCAGATTTATTACTTGGATCTTTTACTCTCCTCGTTAAAATCTTTTAATCACTCCCTAATTCCTTAATGAATAAAATATAGATTCTTAGCCTAACATTCTAGGTCATTCAGAATTTGACTCCAATCAACTTTTTCCTGACTCATCCCCCCATGACTTCCCCACTTACATCCTACTTCTCTAGCCAAACTACAATATATGCAGTTCCCCAGTTAAGTTGCTCTCTTTTCTGCATCAATATGCTATGTACCCTCTGGAATGGCTAATCCTCCCGCATCCCTCTGCATTCACAGAAACCCCAGCACCCAGCACAATGCACATGGGGGGCATTCAATCAACATTTGTTAAAATAAGACATATCCTGTTCAAATGTTCCCTTTGTGAAATAGAAATAATCTCTTCTGGCTCTGGCCTACCACAATACCTTGTTGGGTCTTTTTTTTTAATCATTATTACTATTAGGACGTAATATTTAATCCTCATAAAACATGTTTTATAAACAGTAACAGAATTCAAAGTTAATCTTGTAAATAGTGGTGCAATGAACATTCGGGTGGATGTGTCTTTTTGAATTACGGTTTTCTCTGGGTATATGCCCAGTAGTGGGATTGCTGGGTCATATGGTAATTCTATTTTTAGTTTTTTAAGGAACCTCCATACTGTTCTCCATAGTGGCTGTATCAATTTACATTCCCACCAACAGTGCAAGAGGGTTCCCTTTTCTCCACACCCTCTCCAGCATTTGTTGTTTGTAGATTTTCTGATGATGCCCATTCTAACAGGAGTGAGGTGATACCTCATTGTAGTTTTGATTTGCATTTCCCTAATAATTAGTGATGTTGAGCATCTTTTCATGTGCTTCGTGGCCGTCTGTATGTCTTCTTTGGAGAAATGTCTATTTAGGTCTTCTGCCCATTTTTGGATTGGGGTGTTTGTTTCTTTAATATTGAGCTGAATGAGCTGTTTATATATTTTGGAGATTAATCCTTTGTCCGTTGATTCGTTTGCAAATATTTTCTCCCATTCTGAGGGTTGTCTTTTCGTCTTGTTTATGGTTTCCTTTGCTGTGCAAAAGCTTTGAAGTTTCATTAGGTCCCATTTGTTTATTTTTGTTTTTATTTCCATTACTCTAGGAGGTGGATCAAAAAAGATCTTGCTGTGATTTATGTCAAAGAGTGTTCTTCCTACGTTTTACTCTAAGAGTTTTATAGTGTCCAGTCTTATATTTAGGTCTCTAATCCATTTTGAGTTTATTTTTGTGTATGGTGTTAGGGAGTGTTCTAATTTCATTCTTTTACATGTAGCTGTCCAGTTTTCCCAGCACCACTTATTGAAGAGACTGTCTTTTCTCCATTGTATATCTTTGTCTCCTTTGTCATAGATTAGTTGACCATAGGTGCATGGGTTAATCTCTGGGCTTTCTATCTTGTTCCATTGATCTATGTTTCTGTTTTTGTGCCAGTACCATATTGTCTTGATTACTGTAGCTTTGTAGTATAGTCTGAAGTCAGGGAGTCTGATTCCTCCAGCTCCATTTTTTTGCCTCAACACTGCTTTGGCTATTCGGGGTCTTTTGTGTCTCCATACAAATTTTAAGATGATTTGTTCTAGCTCCGTAAAAAATGCCATTGGTAATTTGATAGGGATTGCATTGAATCTGTAGATTGCTTTGGGTAGTATACTCATTTTCACAATGTTGATTCTTCCAATCCAAGAACATGGTATATCTCTCCATCTGTTGGTATCATCTTTAATTTCTTTCATCAGTGTCTTATAGTTTTCTGTATACAGGTCTTTTGTCTCCCTAGGTAGGTTTATTCCTAGGTATTTTATTCTTTTTGTTGCAATGGTAAATGGGAGTGTTTCCATAATTTCTCTTTCTGATCTTTCATTGGTAGTGTATAGGAATGCAAGAGATTTCTGTGCATTAATTTTGTATCCTGAAACTTTACCATATTCATTAATTAGCTCTAGCAGTTTTCTGGTGGCAGTTTTAGGATTCTCTATGTATAGTATCATGTCATCCGCAAACAGTGACAGTTTTACTTCTTCTTTTCCAATTTGTATTCCTTTTATTTCTTTTTCTTCTCTGATTGCCGTGGCTAGGACTTCCAGAACTATGTTGAATAATAGTGGTGAGAGTGGACATCCTTGTCTTGTTCCTGATCTTAGAGGAAATGCTTTCAGTTTTTCACCATTGAGAATGATGTTTGCTGTGGGTTTGTCATATATGGCCTTTATTATGTTGAGGTAGGTTCCCTCTACGCCCACTTTCTGGAGAGTTTTTATCATAAATGGGTGTTGAATTTTGTCAAAAGCTTTTTCTGCATCTATTGAGATGATCTATGGTTTTTATTCTTCAATTTGTTAATATGGTGTATCACATTGATTGATTTGCGAATATTGAAGAATCCTTGCATCCCTGGGATAAATCCCACTTGATCGTGGTGTATGATCCTTTTAATGTGTTGTTGGATTCTGTTTGCTAGTATTTTGTTGAGGATTTTTGCATCTATATTCATCAGTGATATTGGTCTGTAATTTTCTTTTTTTGTAGTGTCTTTGTCTGGTTTTGGTATCAGGGTGATGGTGGCCTCATAGAATGAGTTTGGGAGTGTTCCTTCCTCTGCAACTTTTTGGAAGAGTTTGAGAAGGATAGGTGTTAGCTCTTCTCTAAATGTTTGATAGAATTCACCTGTGAAGCCATCTGGTCCTGGACTTTTGTTTGTTGGAAGATTTTTAATCACAGTTTCAATTTCATTACTTGTGATTGGTCTGTTCATATTTTCTGTTTCTTCCTGGTTCAGTCTTGGAAGGTTATACCTTTCTAGGAATTTGTCCATTTCTTCCAGGTTGTCCATTTTATTGGCATAAAGTTGCTTGTAGTAGTCTCTTAGGATGCTTTGTATTTCTGCGGTGTCTGTTGTAACTTCTCCTTTTTCATTTCTGATTTTATTGATTTGAGTCCTCTCCCTCTTTTTCTTGATGAGTCTGGCTAATGGTTTATCAATTTTGTTTATCTTCTCAAAGAACCAACTTTTAGTTTTATTGATCTTTGCTATTGTTTTCTTTGTTTCTATTTCATTTATTTCTGCTCTGATCTTTATGATTTCTTTTCTTCTGCTAACTTCGGGTTTTGTTTGTTCTTCTTTCTCTAGTTTCTTTAGGTGTAAGGTTAGATTGTTTACTTGAGATTTTTCTTGTTTCTTTAGGTAGGCTTGTATAGCTATAAACTTCCCTCTTAGAACTGCTTTCGCTGCATCCCATAGGTTTTGGGTCGTCGTGTTTTCATTGTCATTTGTCTCTAGGTATTTTTTGATTTCCTTTTTGATTTCTTCAGTGATCTCTTGGTTATTGAGTAACGTATTGTTTAGCCTCCATGTGTTTGTCTTTTTTACGTTTTTTTCCCTGTAATTCATTTCTAATCTCATAGCGTTGTGGTCAGAAAAGATGCTTGATATGATTTCAATTTTCTTAAATTTACTGAGGCTTGATTTGTGACCCAAGATGTGATCTATCCTGGAGAATGTTCCGTGCGCACTTGAGAAGAACGTGTAATCTGCTGTTTTTGGATGGAATGTCCTATATATATCAATTAAATCTATCTGGTCTATTGTGTCATTTAAAGCTTCTGTTTCCTTATTTATTTTCATTTTGGATGATCTGTCCATTGGTGTAAATGAGGTGTTAAAGTCCCCCACTATGATTGTGTTACTGTCACTTTCCTCTTTTATAGCTGTTAGCAGTTGCCTTATGTATTGAGGTGCTCCTATGTTGGGTGCATATATATTTATAATTGTTATATCTTCTTCTTGGATTGATCCCTTGATCATTATGTAGTGTCCTTCCTTGTCTCTTGTAACATTCTTTATTTTAAAGTCTATTTTATCTGATATGAGTATAGCTACTCCAGCTTTCTTTTGATTTCCATTTGCATGGAATATCTTTTTCCATCCCCTCACTTTCAGTCTGTATGTGTCCCTAGGTCTAAAGTGGGTCTCTTGTAGACAGCATATATATGGGTCTTGTTTTTGTATCCATTCAGCCAGTCTATGTCTTTTGGTTGGGGCATTTAATCCATTCACGTTTAAGGTAATTATCGATATGTATGTTCCTATGACCATTTTCTTAAATGTTTTGGGTTTGTTTTTGTAGGTCCTTTTCTTCTCTTGTGTTTCCCACTTAGAGAAGTTCCTTTAGCATTTGTTGTAGAGCTGGTTTGGTGGTGCTGAATTCTCTTAGCTTTTGCTTGTCTCTAAAGCTTTTGATTTCTCCGTCAAATCTAAATGAGATCCTTGCCGGGTAGAGTAATCTTGGTTGTAGGTTCTTCCCTTTCATCACTTTAAGTATATCATGCCACTCCCTTCTGGCTTGCAGAGTTTCTGCTGAGAAATCAGCTGTTAACCTTATGGGAGTTCCCTTGTATGTTATTTGTCGTTTTTCCCTTGCTGCTTTCAATAATTTTTCTTTGTCTTTAATTTTTGCCACTTTGATTACTATGTGTCTCGGCGTGTTTCTCCTTGGGTTTATCCTGTATGGGACTCTCTGTGCTTCCTGGACTTGGGTGGCTATCTCCTTTCCCATGTTAGGGAAGTTTTCAACTATAATCTCTTCAAATATTTTCTCTGGTCCTTTCTCTCTCTCTTCACCTTCTGGGACCCCTATAATGCGAATGTTGTTGCATTTAATGTTGTCCCAGAGGTCTCTTAGGCTGTCTTCATTTCTTTTCATTCTTTTTTCTTTAGTCTGTTCCGCAGCAGTGAATTCCACCATTCTGTCTTCCAGGTCACTTATCCGTTCTTCTGCCTCAGTTATTCTGCTATTGATTCCTTCTAGTGTAGTTTTCATTTCAGTTATTGTATTGGTCATCTCTGTTTGTTTGTTCTTTAATTCTTCTAGGTCTTTGTTAATCATTTCTTGCATCTTCTCAATCTTTGCCTCCATTCTTATTCCGAGGTCCTGGATCATCTTCACTATCATTATTCTGAATTCTTTTTCTGGAAGGTTGCCTATCTCCACTTCATTTAGTTGTTTTTCTGGGGTTTTTTCTTGTTCCTTCATCTGGTACATAGCCCTCTGCCTTTTCATCTTGTCTATCTTTCTGTAACTGTGGTTTTTGGTCCACAGGCTGCAGGATTGTAGTTTTTCTTGCTTCTGCTGTCTGCCCTCTGGTGGTTGAGGCTATCTAAGAGGCTTGATGGGAGGCTCTGGTGGTGGGTAGAGCTGACTGTTGCTGTGGCGGTCAGAGCTCAGTAAAACTTTAATCCACTTGACTGTTGATGGGTGGGGCTGGGTTCCCTCCCTGTTGGTTGTTTTGCCTGAGGCAACCCAACACTGGAGCCTACCTGGGCTCTTTGGTGGGGTTAATGGCAGACTCTGGGAGGGCTCACGCCAAGGAGCACTTCCCAGAACCTCTGCTGCCAGAGTCCTTGTCCCCTCAGTGAAACAGAGCCACCCCCCGCCTCTGCAGAAGACCCCCCAACACCAGCAGGTAGGTCTGGTTCAGTCTCCCCCAGGGTCACTGCTCCTTCCCCTGGGTCCCGATGCACACACTACTTTGTGTGTGCCCTCCAAGAGTGGGGTCTCTATTTCCCCCAGTCCTGTCGAAGTCCTGCAATCAATTCCCACTAGGCTTCAAAGTCTGATTCTCTAGGAATTCCTCCTCCCGTTGCCGGACACCCAGGTTGGGAAGCCTGACGTGGGGCTCAGAACCTTCCCTCCAGTGGGTGGACTTCTGTGGTATAAGTGTTCGCCAGTCTGTGAGTCACCCACCCAGCAGTTATGGGATTAGATTTTACTCTGATTGCGCCCCTCTACCGTCTCACTGTGGCTTCTCCTCTGTCCTTGGACGTGGGGTATCCTCCTTGGTGAAGTCCAGGGTCTTCCTGTCAATGATTGTCCAGCAGCCAGTTGTGATTCTGGTGCTCTCGCAAGAGGGAGTGAGAGCACGTCCTTCTACTCCGCCATCTTGGTTAATCCTCCCTCAAAGTTAATCTTAACTTTCCCCAAACACCCATTTTCCTTCCCCAGAGACAACATTAATTAACAATTTCCTGTGCATCCTTCTAGATTAGACAGGCAAAGAACATAAATTCTAAAGAGCAAGGATTTGTTTTGGTCGGTCACTGGGTTCCTCGCTCCTAGAATAATACCTCACAAGTAGAAGGCACTCAGTCAATACTTGTCGAATGAAAGAATGAATGTATGTATATGTAAATTAAATTACTACACATGATATGGTTTCATTTTTTAAGTTGATAATTCAAAAAGCAGCAATTTAGGTACACTATTTAAAGTTAAAAAGCGTCTGTTAAGCCATAAGAAATTTTTAAAAAGGAGATCATAAACCTTCCACATTACCAGAAAGGAAGAAAATTATCATTTACCCAGTAAAAAGAACAAAGTAGATACATATGTGCCGATGCAGGTATATTCTTAAGTGAAAAAGAGCAAATTATAAAATAGCATGTTTATCATCATTCTACCTGTATTTTTATGAAAGGATAGCTACATGAATAACCAACAGTTTTGTTTCTGTCTTATGGTAATTACCACTTGCTGCTCATGTACTGCAGTCATGTACCTCTATGTGGTTTCTCTCCTACTCATTGTATCAACCTTAATATTAAACCCTTATGCTTTTATGTTTTTGCTTCCCCTTAGACCAGTGCCATGTAGAGAAGAGGTACTCAATATAATTTGCTGATTGAAAGACTTCGTAAATATTAAAAGATTGAGGTTCAAACTGACTTACTGCATGGAGAAGAATTTATTGGCAACAGTTACTAGGCATATGTCTTATCCTAATCCTTGTTTTAAAAACCCCTGGGCACAGATGTAGAGAACAAATGTATGGACACCAAGGGGGGAAAGCTGTGGGGGGGAAGCTGTGGGTAGGATGAATTGGGAGATTGGGATTAACATATATACACTAATATGTATAAAATAGATAAGTAATAAGAAGCTGCTATATAAGAAAAATAAATAAAATTCAAAAAAAAAAAAAAAACCCTGGGTAATTTCTTTCTTCTACTAAGAAAATGTCTTGAACAAAAGGGTCTGCACCCTGCTGCTCTCCCCTGAAACAATGCTGCCAACTCTGTTAGACAAGGTAAGAATAACTAAATTCAGACAATAATGCAACACATTTTAGCCATGTGTTCCAACAGCCATCCCAAAGCATCTTACCCAAGCTGTTATCCAATAGAAAGGGAACTAAAAATAATAAGGCCACCTCTTCTACTGTTTCTCATGGAGGTGATAACAAACAAATAAATGAATGAAAACACACAGGCATGCACAATGAAAACAAAAAAAGCCTAAAATATCTGAAGAATAAACAGGAAAAGGCCTGTTACTGAACCACAAAAGGGGACACTATTAACCAACAGAGAAAGCACGGGGACAATTTACAACACATTTTCTTGCAACCAACCATAAGCCAAACAAATAAGCAAGTAAGAAAGAAAAATAAATAGTACCAAGACTGAGCTCTCACTTATTGAACCAGAAAAGTGAGCTTAGAAGCTAAGTCCTAGCTAACACATCTCGTAAACTCAATGTGCAACCATGTCTCTACTTCAAAATTCTTTTCATTCATATATTTCCTCCCAGGAGAATCTGTGTTGTCACTACGGAAAAAACAGCACTTGCCTGTCAAACTCAGCATTCCAGGACTGAAATGACACTCTACCTCCCTACTTCTCCCCAGACCTGTCCTCATCTGTGTTTTCATCTCATGGACTCGACACCACCATCCTTTATCAGCCCCAAGTACAGCCTACCGCCAAATCCTGCAAATTTGCCTCCACATGGCTCTGGTATGCGCTTCCTTCTCTACATCTGACGGCCCTCTTGCCTGATCTACCGTCAGGTCTGGCCTGGACCATGTCCATGGCCAACCAGGTCTGCTCTGCTCCCTTCAATCTGTTCTCCACTTCAGCCAGTAGATCTGACCACAGTACCCTTTCCACCCTTTGATGGTTTCTCTCTGCTCTGAGGATCAAAAGCAAAACAGCCTATGAGGCTTGCATGGTCCACCCCAGAGCATCTCTCCAGCCTCGGCACTTACAGCTCTCCTCCATGCCCAAGGCTCCAGCCACTCCATCTTCCTTCAGGGCCTTTACAAGCTATGTTCCCTCCTGCCACAGATGTTTGCATCACCCTGCCCTCTTCACCTACTTGACTTCTAATTACCCTTAGGGCTCAGCTCAGTTGTTGCATCCCGAAGGAAACCTAAGTCAATCTGTCTTCCTCCACTACTTAGCACCTGCCTCAACTTAAAATCATTGACAAGGTTAAGAGCACGGGCTCTAGAGCCAGACTACCTGAGTTTGATCCTCAGATCCTGAGTATCTGCCACCTACTCGCTATGAGCCTCAGTCTTCTCATTAGTAAGATGAGAATAACAGTACCTACCTCACAGAGTTGCTAAGAAGATTACGTACTTGTACTGATGTAGAATCAGAGATCAACAACAGATAATCCCAAAGGCCAAATGCAGCCCACCACGTATTTTTGTAAATACAGTTTCCTTGGAACACAGACACACTCATGTGTTCACATACTGTCTGTAGTTACGTTCATGCTAAAATGGCAAGTTGAGTAGTTGCGACAGAGACCATATGGACCTCAAAGCTAAAATATTTACTACCTGGTCCTCTACAAAAAAAGTTTATCAATCCCTGGCAAGATTATGCTTGATCTACACAAATGAATATTAGCTACAACATGGATGAACGTTGAAATCATTATGTTAACTGAAAGAAGCCATCACAAAATACCACATATTATATGATTCCATGTGTACAAAATGTCCAGAATAGGACAATCTATAGACACAGAAAGTAGATCAGTGGTGGCCTCGGCCTGATGCAGGGAGGAGTAGAAGGTTTTGGAATAAAATGGGAATAAAGGGTAAGGGGTTTCTTTGTGGGGGGGGGGGGGAGGGAATGGTGATAAAAATGTTCTAAAATTAAATGCAATGGTTGCACAATTCTGCGAGTATACTAAAAATGATTGAATTGTACACTTTAAATGGGTGAGTTGCATGGTATGTGAATCACATCTTGAATTATATCTCTATAAAGCCGTTCCTAAAAAAATATTAGCTAACATCTGTGAGCTAACTTGATTACTATCTGCCTCCTCACTAGCCTATGGGCTCCAGGAGAGCAGAGGCCAGGTCTGATTTAGCTCCTCACTTTGCCTGCAGCTTGTACACAGTGCATTTCATGTTGTTCCAATTCAGAAAGCATTTGTTGAATGAATGGTTATTTGGCTGGGGCAGGAGCGAGCGGGGCTTTGTTGCTATTTTTCCCCAGTCAACCCACAGATTTAAGTACTTAGTTTGTTGGGGAAATCTATGACACACAGCAAGGAATTTCTGTTAGGGCCTTAGCGTGTAGGATCCAGCAAGGTCCTGTAGCCACATGAGGCAACCACACCCTTATGCAAACACCTGAGATTTTCACACTGAGGCTTTTGTTTCCAGCCCCATGGAACATAGCTCCTGGCTCTCTGCGTAAGCAAATCTTGTATTTCTAGCACATGAAAATGAGCCCACAATACAGATAAAATGCCTAGGATCTGGGGTGAATTTTTTTTTCTCCTCTTTCTTACCCTCTTCTGACTCACCTGAGTTGCTCAATAAACATCTGTGGAATGAATAAATCAAAGAAATGACTACATTTCTTTTAGTACATATTTCTTACTCCTTACTGCCTTTTATCAACCACATAAACACTGTGAGCATTTTTCTTGTGAAAATCAAGGTGTGAGCCTAAACACCTTCCACTGGGGCAGCAGTCCAAGCACCTCTGACTTCTGAGTGCAAAAGAGCCAGACTGCACTAAGGAGATACGTGCCGTGATTACAAATCTAGGATTCCTACACTTTTGAACGCCAGCGAGTCATGGTTTAAGTGTAGGGTTCTGCGCCCCAATTCCCAGAGGTCCTGACTGAGGGGGTTCACATAGCTCACGCTCAGAAACTCCTAGCTAAAGTAATTAGACTGGTTTACATGTGTGACTTATTCTTGAGACAACACAAGGGAACAGGAAGGGCCTGGCAAAAATAGTAATGAAATAATAAACTCTGAGATATTAACATAATGTAATGCAGTGTAAATCTATTCTAACTTATGGGTATCCGAAGACACGCTTGGAAGGGCTCAGAAGGCTTGCTGAAACAAGCCATGTCCAGGAATAAGTAGGACTCAAGGGTAAGGAACAATGACACTATTTCATTAAAGCTTCTAGTCAAGTGGTCAGGCAGGCATTTTGTAAATGAGAAAACTATAGCTCCCAGAAGATGAAGGATTTTTAGTCACTCATTCAATAAGCATTTATTGAAAGTCTACTGTGTCCTGGATACTGTGCTCTAGATGTCACATCTGGTGAGAGAGAAATTCAAATCCAGACGTGTCTGATACCAAAATCCTTGTTCTTTTCATTATAATTAAAAATCAGCTGAAATGCCAGATCCGTGGGCCCTCCAGCTACCACCCTATCTCTGCCCTCCCCTTCAAACCCAAACTTCTTGAAAGAATTGTCTACCCTGGCTGTCTTCACTTCCTCACCTACCACTCACTTCTCAACCCACGAAAAGCTGGCTTCTACCCCAGCCCCTCCACTTAATTCTGAGCAGGGCCACTTATAATGTACTCATTGCTCAACCTCATGGATACTTCTCAGTACTTTTTGGATATCTTGAAATTTCTGATACTGTTTACTACCCTCTCCTTCTTGAAATATTCTCTTTCTTAGGATTCCATGGTACCACGCTCACCTTGTTTTCTTTCTACTTCTCTGGACACCCCTTCCCAGGCCCTATTATGGGCTTGTTTTGCTTTTTCTATCTCTGGAATGTTCTGCCTACGCCCTTCTTCTCTTTCTCTAGATACCTTCATCTACTCCCAGGGGACCAATCACCATTTATATACTAATCACTTCCAAATCTTTACCTTCAGCCCAGGTGTCTGTTTCTCCTGAGCTGTGCGTATGTTTACTCCACTATCTTCTGGGTATCTCCACCTACTTATTCCAGGGACACTTCAAACTCAGCGTTTCCAGAACTGAGTTATCATCTCAATCAACTCCCTCTCCTATCAAAGTTGTTCTCCTGCATTTTTTTTCAGTGAATGGTTCCATCATCCACTCATTTGCCCAAGAATAAGCCTGAGTCATCTTTGATACTTCCCTCTCCCTCCCTTTCCCATACCCAGTCAATCAAAAAGTCCTGATAATTACCTCAATAAAGCTGAAAATAAAAATTTTTTCATATGATATAGCTTATATGTGGAATCTAAAAAAAAAGGGTACAAATGAACTTATTTACCAAACAGAGGTAGAGTCACAGATGTAGAAAACAAACATATGGTTAGCAGGGGATGGGGAAGGGAATAAATTGGGAGATTGGGATTGACATATACACACTACTATATATAAAATAATCAACAAGGACCTACTGTATAGCACAGGGAACTCTACTCAATACTCTGTAATGGCCTACATGGGAAAAGAATCCAAAAAAAAAAAGTGGATATATGTATATGTATAACTGATTCACTTTGCTGTACACCTGAAACTAACACAACATTGTAAATCAACTGTACTCCAATAAAAATTTTAAAAATTAAAAACTTTTAAAGCCCTGAAAATTGTATCTGTTAGATATCTCTGGATACCCATTTCTCTCCATCCATACTGGCACCTCCTAGATGAGGACACCATTATCTCTCAGCTGGTCTTCCAGTCTCCACACTCAGCCCCATAAGACCACACCCCACAGTGCCCCCTGGGTGATTTCTAAATCACTAGTTCTGAATATGCTTCTACTCAGAATCCTTCAGTTGCTTCCCCTTGGTCTTAAGAAAAACTTCAAACCCCTATACATTTACATGACCTCATCTTTTCACACTCTCCTTCAAACTCTAATCCTCAGTCTCACTGAACTTCCATTTCCTGGAATGCGCCATGTTCAGCCTCAGCTTCTGGCTTTTAGATGCCATCACCACAGCCTGGAGCACTCTTTCCATCTTCAATGCCTGCTCATCTATTAACACATTTTAGGTCTAAGCTTAGAAATCACTTCCTCTGGGAAGCTTTCCCTGACTCCCAAGTCTGGGTGAGGTATTCCTACTCTGTACCTCTACAGCACCATGTCAGCCCTCTTTGCAGCACACATCATACTATACTGTTGATGTAATTGTCTGTATCCCTGTAATCAGAACATACGTTTCAGAACAGCACATGCCATGTGCCATCCCCTGTGCTCAGCACAGTGTCATACACCATAGGTATTTAAAAACACTTGTTTAATAATGGATGAACAAATAAATGAATGGGGCTCTAGCAATAAATGAACCTAACTTAGGAAAAGCATAACAGTTAATGGAGTAGTATCTCTTACCTTAAAAAATCCTACATTTCCCTTCAACAAGTACCTGATATCAACAAAATTTCTTGAAATGTTAAGTCACTGTCTCTACTCCCTCACCTCCCATTCTCTCCTCAACCCGCTCCAGTCAGGCCTCCATCTCCACTACCTGAGTGTGGCGAATATATTAGAGTCACCAACTGACTCTATGAACCCAATCCAATGGCCATTTCTCTACTTAACACAGTTGACCATACCCCCTTCTTGAAATATCTTCATCTAGGGGTTTCCAGGCCATCACACTTGCCTGGTTTTTCCTTCTTTGGCCTTGGCCGCTCCTTCTCAGTGTCCTTTGCTTGCTCCTCCTCTTCTGTTTGACCTCTGAACGCTGAAAGACCTAAAAGGTCTGCTCTAGCTACATATTCCATAGGTGATCTCATCCAGTCTGTGGCTTTAAATGTAAGTATACCAGCCATATGCTGATGGCTGCCAAATCTATACCTCTCTCTAGAACTCTGAATCCTGACAACCAACTGTCTACTTGACATCTCCATCTGGATATCAAATAAGCATCTCATATCTATCATGGCAAAAATACAAGCTTGATTTCCCCCAAAACTAGTTTATCTGCCAATCTTTATCGCAATAAATTCCATAACCAACTGCTCAACTGCTCAAGGCAAAAATTTAGAAATTATCCTTAATTTATCTTATTAATCACCCAATCATCCCAATGTTCACAAACATCCTTTGAAAAAAAATCCGTGGTTCTTCATCCCATTGCTACCACCCTGGGTCCAAAATACTATGATATCTCACCAGGGCTACAACAAAAGCAACCTAACTGGCTTTCCTGCTTCCCCTCCTGCTCCCAGATAATCCCCTCTCCACCCAGCAGCCAGAGTGGAAAATGTAAATCAGATCATGTTACTCCCTTGATTAAAACTTTCCAAAGGTTTCCCATCCACACACCTTAGCTTAGAGCTGATGATTCCCTGCCTAACCCAGCTCTGCCTTGCCTTGCTCTCCAATCACGCTGCCCCTCATCCACCACAATCCAGCCACACCAGGCTCCCTTTGCACCATGAATTCACCATGTTTGTTTCTCTTGTTGAGTTCTTCCTTGAGCCATTGTCTCATACTGGAATGCTCCTCCCTAGCTCTTTGCACAGCAGCTCCTTTGTGTTATTCAATTGCTCCTTAAGTGTCTCCTCTTCCTTCTCCGACACCTGATCTAAAGAAGATGCCCAAGCAAAAATCCATTTTTGCATAAATCCGTTTTTGCATAAATCCATTTTTGATATTTGCTATTTTTCTTAATGATTTATTCTTTGTCTCTCTAACTGAAATGCAAGCCTCGTGGGCACATGAAGCTTGCTGGAGTTCTTCACCTCAATAATCTCTCAACCCAAAATAGTGCTTGATAAAAAAAAAAATAGTGCTTGATACAAGGTAGGGTTTCAGGGAACACATGCTGCACAAATGTATCAATGAACAGATTTACCTGTATTCATAAAAACCGTAATTACGTGATAAAGTGGTTAAGTGTGAATTCACCTGTACTTTTGAAACATTTTGCTTTGAAGACATCAAACCACCCTGGAAGTTCTGCCGAGTAAACACTCAGACTGAGGCAGACAGACACATACAGCAGAACTAGTTCGCACTCTGAATAGCCTCCTTAACTGAAGACGAGGTCAACAACGCCCACGTTTTGGAAAGATCCTACATGTTACTCAAATTTGAGAAGGGCCGTTGGTGTTCTGTATTTGAGCCAGGTGCCCTTGATCTTGTAACATTTCGCTGCCCGTGTAATTGGTAGTCCCCTCTGTAGTAAAGGTTGAAAAGACCAAGGCGTGACCCGTGGGTGCTGCCCCACCCCAGAGGCAGACAGCAAGTGTGTGTGGCTGCTCTTCTCCCATTTTCTTCCTGTGCTCATTCAACACGTTGCCTCATAGACCATCAATGACCAGGAGAGATTATTCACCCAGAATCTCATATCTCTCCTGCAAAGATACACACATTGATAATGGCGAACATTCCATTTCTCTAATAAATCATTCGTAGCTTTTTATCTATCATTTTTAAATGACTCTAAAAATATCTGGTGGTTATTAGTAAACTTCAGCTCTCATACATATTGAGAACAACAAATACAGTTACCTTTTACCAAATTTCCCTGCTGAACGTTTTAGAAAAATGGAGCCATTTGGAGAAATTAAAATCACCAATGCTGAAACCAGATGAGGGAAGTAATCTCTTGAAGAGGCACATTTAGAATGACCTCTGATTTTTAGAGTATAAAATCACACACTAAACCCACCAGATGGTTATAAGTTAATCTCTTATATTTACTTCAAATTTTCCCATTTCCAAGGGGGAATTATTTTGAGTTTTATTTTTCCTAATATACTACTTCAAGCTCTGAATAATTACACCCCCTCCCAACACACACGCATACACAACAAACGCTCAGAAAATCTTGTATCTCCCATGGGGCTAATTAAAAAGGATTCTGATTTCTATAAGGAATGAATGAGATCTTTGTTAACCTACTTTAACAGGACTCTAAATGACCCTGTATTTATCTTGCCCTACTTTTCAAAATGTAACTGACCCAGAATAAAGTAAGCTTATCCCCAAACTCCTGGCAAAAACAGAACCAAAGTTCCCAGAAGACGAAACCGTATATACAACCTAAAAAAGAAAAAAAAAAAAACTTTCCCTGAAAAACATTGTTCACTGCAAACACCACTGCTTCCAGAGCTATTTTGTTTTTCATTTAATTGGGATACTTTTAAGATTATGAAGCTTTACAATATGAAGGCAAATAATCCTCCAAAAAAACACAGCAGAAGACAGTATCAGCTATTATGATATCAGGAACTTTCTGGAAGCTTTTTTGTTGGGACAGTACAGCACTGATAGCTGGTGAAGGGCTATAACTTGAGTATTTTCTCCGGGTGTAATAATCACCTGATTGGCAAAAAAACAAAAACAAAGAAGCCCAGAGATGATTTGCTTTTATTCATAATAATAAAGCAGTCTGCCTTGGTTAAAGAAGCAAAAATACTGTCTGCATATTTCTTACTCTTCATGCATCATTTCCATCAAAATCCCACATTGGGGACCTAGGTACAAAAGGGCAGAAATCCTACCCAGAAGCATTTTATTAAATCCACTCCTCTTTCTCAGGCTTCACAGTTTCATTCACTCACTGTCATAAGGTAGAACAGAATTTCTCTCAGAAACATGATACTAAAACACTATTGAGCCCCTAAACACCATATACATACCTCACTGCCTCGGGTCTAAAGAAATCTTTGTTTCCATCCTGTCTGATTTTCCTGAACACTGAACAATTTTTCTAATTCAGGATACTTTATATGTATTTTTTCTTTTTTTTAATTTAAATTTAATTTTTACTTTATATTGGAGTATAGTTAATTTACAATATTGTGTTAGTTTCAGGTGTACAGCAAAGTGATTCAGTTATACATACACATATATCCACCTTTTTCAGTTTCTTCTCTCGTATAGGTTACTACAGAATATTGAGTTTCCTGTGCTTTACGGTAGGTTCTTGCTGATTATCTATTTTATATATAGTAGTGTGTCTATGTTAATCCCAAACTCCTACTATATATCTTTATAGTGGAATGGCCACTCATTTTTTTCATTACACAGTTGTTTATTGAAAGCCTAAAACACGTTAGAAATTTCATTGGCAATAAAGATACAAGATTTCCTATGCAGGGCACCTAACGTACTTAGAGGAACTCAGATGGTTTATTAGAGCAAGAGATGTCCAAAGACGAAAGGAAACGCCAGGATAAGGAACAATTACAGAGGGTTCAGCAGGAAAACAAACTCCCGGGAAGTTCTTATCTGTCTTACTTGTTGATGTCACTTTCACATGATGTCAACAGGCAAAAGCACAGCTGGACTACATGCCTCTTGCAGGTGCTCAATCTATTCATCTTTGCATCCTTAGCACCCTACCTATGGTTGCCATCCCGTATTTACTGAACAAGTGAATAAAATTCAACATTACATCGCACAATTATTCTTGTAATCTAACCCAAAGAACACAAATATTTTCTAATGGTATTAAAAGGAATACATAAATGGAAAGCCTCCCTTCAGATGGATACTCAGTAAATCATGAATAAATTTAAATGGAGTAATAACCTAACTACAGAGACTCACATTTCACTGCTCAGCCCTACCAAGCAATGTCTACCCAGAAGCCATAAAGGGCTTTTTAACCTTTTAAAATATGTCATCTAGAAGATAACAGCACTAAATAAAACATATGAGCGTTGTTTGAAACAACACAGTAACTTGGCTGGACATGGTTTTATACAGGTTCGTGCAGATGGTTAACCATTCACCAGCATTTTGGCAGGACTGCATGAAAGCTAACTCCTCGTGTGGTGGCAAAGGTTAACAGAATACACACTCCTTCCTAGTCCTTTGTCTAACTGATGATAACATTCTGTATTCGGATGCTGTTGTTCTAATGAGCTACCATTGGCCTACCTCCTTTTTGAAAACAAAATAACGTGCTCCTGGTACATAAAATTATTGTGTCCTTTTACAGCCAAAAAAATATTATATTTATGTGTTAAAAAGAAACAACTTAAATCGGGACTTCCCTGGCAGTCCAGTGGTTAACACTTCACCTTCCAATGCAGGGTGTGCAGGTTCAGTCCCTGGCCGGGGAGCTAAGATCCCACATGCCTCACAGCCAAAAAACCAAACATAAAACAGAAGCAATATTATAACAAATTCAATACAGACTTTAAAAATGGTCTACATCCAAAAAAAAAAAAAAAGAAAAAACTTAAATCTGAAATGTATAAAGTGTCCAAAATAGTTCAAAATTGCCAAGCTACCACTTAAAATATCACAAGATGAGTCAGCCTAGTCAGTCAATTTCACTCATTTTTTTAAATTGAACTATGGTTGATTTAAAATATCATGTGAATTCCAGGTATCAATTTCACTCATTATTAATTTGACTTTCAAATGGGCCCTCTACCTTTCCATGACATAGGAAGTTCTCAACAGTTTCTTTGAAAATGGGATCTTTTATCTACAACAATTTATTTTAAGCATATTGATATAAAATAGTATTTAATGGTCTTATTATTTGATGCTATTAAAATACTTGGTGAAAACACTCTAAATAAAAAGGGGGCTTCCCTGTTGGCGCAGTGGTTGAGAATCTGCCTGCTAATGCAGGGGACACGGGTTCGAGCCCTGGTCTGGGAAGATCCCACATGCCGCAGAGCGACTAGGCCCGTGAGCTACAATTACTGAGCCTGCGCGTCTGGAGCCTGTGCTCCGCGACAAGAGAGGCTGGGATAATGAGAGGCCCGCGCACCGCGATGAGGAGTGGCCCCCACTTGCCGCAACTAGAGAAAGCCCTCACACAGAAACGAAGACCCAACACAGCCATAAATTAATTAATTAATTTAAAAAAAAAAAAAAAGGAAGTTAATACTTTGGACATTATAGTTGCTACCACTATTATCTCAAGCAGCTCAGCTTCCAACTTTGGAGCTTCTCCACCTTATTATCCATAGTCAATAACTGCAGAGTCCTATTGAGTCTTCCACCTTAATGGTTTCTTATCTGTCCCATACTTTCCTACTCACTGCTATAACTCGAATCCATGCCAACATTACCCAATACCCAGATATTTGCAACACTTTCTAATCAGTTTCTCCAATTTCACTTTCTCACCCCTTTCAAGTCTTCCTATACCTCAAACCCAGACTAATCTCCTAAGGCACAACTCTGACCATGGACCCTGTCCTCTCATTCTTAAGACCCAACAGCTACCTGCTGCCTAAAAGCAAAATCCCCAAACTTCTTGGGCTTGAATTCAACTCCCTCAAGGATCTTCATCTCAGAAATACTACTGAAGGGATTCCTCCTTTGGTCTCAGATTAAATGGAATGGCAAAGAAAGTCCCTTCCAACTTGAAAACTCTGTGGTATTATCCAGCTTTACCCTTTACTGCTTCCATAATCTATCTGCCCGATACATCAAAGAAATGTTCTCTGAACATACCTTTTCCACCTGAAGAGCTTAGCAGAGATGTTATTTCAGACAAAATATGTAGTTATTATTCTCTTAGGATAAAAGGGAAGGAAGCACCTATTATTTTGCCAGGTAAGAAATCCAATGGAAAGATGTAAAGAAATTCTATAATGGAAACCTCAGTAAAGCAAATAATTTTTAAAAGCAACCATTTATTTATCATTTTAATAGCTTAAACTTTCATATCCATAATTTATTTAAAATGTGGACCATCCATGGTAGTACAAAATGCACTAAACTAAAATAAATTCCAGTTTTTACATTAATCTGCTCAAATTGTTCAAATTCACCAATGTCATTTCTTTTTCCTCCCTAAAATCCAACCATTTCAATGTTACTATCCTCACTAGACTAAGAGATCACAAATATCTCTCTACAAAAAGTGCCCTTGGGCCTTCCCTGGTGGCGCAGTGGTTGAGAGTCTGCCTGCCAGTGCAGGGGACACGGGTTTGAGCCCTGGTCTGGGAAGATCCCACATGCCGCAGGGCAGCTGGGCCCGTGAGCCACAATTACTGAGCGTGCGCGTCTGGAGCCTGTGCTCCCCAACAAGAGAGGCCGCAATAGTGAGAGGCCCGCGCACTGAGATGAAGAGTGGCCCCCGCTTGCCACAACTGGAGAAGGCCCTCGCGCAGAAACGAAGACCCAATGCAGCCATAAATTAATTAATTAATTAATTTTTTAAAAAAAAGTGCCCTTAAAAATCCCTTCATAAAGACATTTTCTCAAAGATCACACAAATGATGAACAATAAATGATGTTTATTGTCCTGCTCTATGAATTTCAGCAAAGCACTGCCTGATTCTTCAGGTCTGATGCCTTGTTGGCCTTGCGCACATAATATACCTGTTTTCATAGCATAGCAACAATGATTCACCACATTTCAATGCAGACATTTTAATCTTTTCTTGAGCATATTATTCTCAGTCAAGGTATGGCCATAATTGCCTCACCTTATATAAGTTTTTGGCTAAAATAAAATAGGCATTATTAGTTAAATAGGCCTCTTTCTTCCTTTTAAAAAGGTTCTGAAATGAGGAGAAAAAACCTTTCTTATGAGCGGTCATCCTGAGCCTTTCATATGACATAAAATCTCTTTACTCATATTACTCCAAGGATCACTAAGCACATGTGAATTCTGTGAAATACAAGTCTGCTTACATGGTGTACAAAGCCAAATGCTTTTAAGACTATTGCCAACAGCCTGCAGTTCGGTAGTTGCTAATGTTCATAATATTGTCTATCAATGTTTTTGTCTACATAGCTAATAACCGTGCAATGAAACCAAAGTTACCTTCAGAAATACATACAAGTTCCTTCTTTCTTTCCTTCCTTCCTCCCTCCCTCCTTTCTTTCTTTCTCTCTTTCTTTCAACAACTCAGGCCGAAAGAATCATTACAAATCTGCTGATAACAATATAGAACTTAACTTTGGGAAATCCATTCATTTCACGGTTAAGCCTTCATTCTACAGTCATGGGAACTCCTCAGTTGAGAGTACTTGGCTAATGTGAGCAGCCCTTGCCCAGTGTAAAGCTGACTATAGTATAGTATTGGTTTTCCACCTCTCCCCCCTATAGAGTAATGCATCCAGCAGCATATTCCTCTAAAGAGACCATGAAGAAAAATCATTCACACCGGCAGCACATGTATATCACATTTCCATTGCCAAGCAGCCCATACTCATCTCCTACTGTAGAGCAGATGGTATAACCTAGTATAATTCAAAACATGCTATAAGAAAACACTCATTTCTCAGTAATTTGCTAATTATTTTGAGCTACTTGTGAACCCGAGATTAATGTTACTTGAAAATGCCCATCCATATTCAGGATGTGAAAGATTGCTATAAAAATTAAAAATTAAAAAAATAAAAGTTTGCTATGGATTAACTAGGATAAGGCTAAGATTTATGTGCACTTTCCAGAGAAAGTTGTTCGAGAAATTCCCTCTTTCAAATTGTTCTTTGAACTATGTCGGAGTGGCTGTGGTGCAGTGGAAAGAAAACTATCCTCCAGGTCAAAACTGAGCTCTGCTGCTCACTAACTGTGTGACTCTGGGAGAGTAATTCCATCTTTGTGAGCCACAGCTTCCTCCTCTGTATCTTGAAGATAAAAATAAAAATATCTACCTTACAGTATGGTTGTAAGGATCAAATGAGGTAATGTACGTAAGGGTGCTGTGTAAGCTAGAGCATGCTACATGAAACTCTACAGTGGGGAAGAAAACATTTTAAAATATAACACCTATAATACTATTATAAGTGCTAAAATAGGTACTATGGGAGAACAGAGGAGAGAGTGTGAATCGCAGCCAGAGAAAGAGTGGGGCTCATGGAGAGGGCCGAGTCTGGCTAAGTTTGGGATGAATAGGGATAGAGGAGGACTAGATGAGCTGGACTCTTCCAGTGGAAAGAGGAGACAGGAGAGCTGCAGGGGGAACCACCTGAACAAAAGCACACAAGCAGGGGAGCATGGCCCCTCAAGGAGCCATGGGGCTGGAGCACAGGGTGCTTGTGGGAGTTGAGGGCAGAGAGGAAGGTGAGCAGCAGATAGGAAGTGCCTGTGAGCCACACCAAGAAGTCTAGACTTTATCCCATGTGTGATGGGAAGCCATTGAACAGAAATGGCAAAACTGAAAACCAGACATCTGGTTTACCATTTTTTCCTATCCACCATGCAATATCTACTCTAGCTGTGTGCTCCTGGACAAGAAGTCCTTTGGGACAAAGACTTTAACTGTAATATCTACAAAGAAATTACGATGCATTTATTGAGCTCCTACTCTGTGTCAGGCAGGCATGGTGCTAAGCCCTTTGCATGCATTATGGTTCATCTTCAAAGCACAGGTGCAATATAGGCATTATCACCCATATTCTAAATATGAGGAAACCGAGACAAAAAAGATAAAGTCTCTTATCCAAGTTCAAGGAACTGGTAAGTGGCAGAGCCAGCATGAGAAATTAGATTTACCTGGAAGTTTGCACTTTTTGACTGCTTTCAGCCAACTCCACCACCACCACTGCCTCTGGTAACCACAGATCTGATCTTTTTCTGTGAGTTTCTATGTTGGGTTGGTTGTTTGTTTTTGAAGTATTATTGACCTACAACACTATATTAGTTCCTGTTACATAACACAGTGTTTAAATATTTCTATACATTTCAAAAGGATCACCATAATAAGTCTAGTTACAGTCTGTTACAAGATAAATAAGTACTAGGGGTGTAATGTACACATGATAAATATAATTAACACTGTTCTATTTTATATATGAAAGTTGTCAAGAGTAAATCCTAAGAGTTCTCATCATATGGAAAAAATTTTTTTTCTATTTCTTTAATTTTGTAACTATTTGAGATGATGGATGCTCACTGTATTTATTGTGATAACCAGTTCATGATGTCTGTAAGTCAAGTCATTATGCTGTACACCTTAAACTTATACAGTGCTGTATGCCAATTATATCTCAATAAAACTGGAAGAAAAAATTAAATAAATGCACACATACATACATATCAGGATCAACTGATTCAGGAAAAAAGGAAGGGAGGGAGGGAGGGAGAGAGACAAAGAGAAAGAGAGAAAGGAAGGGAAGGGAAGGGAAGGGAAGGAAAGGAAAGGAAAGGAAAGGAGGAAGGAAGGAAGAAAGAAAGAAAAAGAAAGAAAGGAAGGAAGGAAGAAAGAAAGAAATTAGATTTACCGACCACTTATTGATGCGCTATCTTCCTGATACACTTTAGGGCACATGAATTACTACTCATATGCAACCAAAACTTGAGAGAAAAATAAGAACATTGGGTTTTTTCCAATAAATGAAAATTTGATTCAAACTACTTATGACGAGTATATGATACCACAAAAATGCACTTACTGAGAATTTTTTAAATTCTTACCTCAAGTACTATCCCTCAAAGTATGTTTCTTGAGTCTATACAAATTACATGATATTTATTTTTAAAAGCCACTGACCCCAAAGTCAAGAAGCTAATCATTCAAAACCATGTTTAATTAAAAAGAGATATCAGAAAGAAAGTCTTTCGGGGATTTTTATCATACATGACACAAATAAATATAATGCACAGCATGGTGACTATAGTTAATAATGTTGTGCTGCATATTTGAAAGTTGCTAAGAGAGTAGATCTTAAAAGTCCAAAAAAGTCCTCATCACAAGAAAAAGAAATTCTGTAACTATGTATGGTGACAGATGTTCATTAGACTTATTGTGATCATTTCACAACCTACACAAATATTGAATTGTTATATTGCACACCTGAAACTAATATAATGTTTTATGTCTATTATACTTCAATCCTTTTAATAATAAATTAAAAATAAAAAAATTAGTGACTCAAAAGCTATGGCTTCTAAATAACATTCTAAGAATGTTACATAATACTGTCAATAGTCTTTCAACTACTTTAAAAGACACAGTGACATAAATATTTTCAAAGACTGGCCATAGCCTTATTTCTTCTACACTAGCTGACTTTACTCAGCTCCAAGATATGCAACAGAGGTGTAAAGTCTAGTGGCTAAGGAATTTTCAAAGTACATAACAAATATCGCCAAGAAACATTAAAAAAATACGGACAGTACTTATTTGCATAAAGGCACACGTAATTCATGGGACTGAAAGTTCACTCACTTTTAATATTACTACTATTCCTTTTTATTAGGGCAAAATAAGGATGTACATTTAAAAGAGGCCATACAAAAAGATGTAAAATAAGTGCAAACAATGCCAAGCAAATTATGGTTAACTATTTAATTTTCATTGCAAATAAAACACATGCACTCAGACTGAGAAACCGAAATACCAAGTTCCTTCCAGGTATTCCTTACTTTCCTAAGTAGCTGAGATAGCAATAAAGATATTGAAGTATACTGAAAAGATTCTACAATTGGAAAAATACAGATACATGTATATATTTTACCATAAGAGAGACAGAAAGCAATACAATTTGTGAATAAATGAGAGTGAGGTTCCCACAGTTACCACACCCAATCTTAATACCTTGCAATGAAAAATGGAGATCATCGATGCCCAAGGAAACCTGTTCGTCTTCGGTGGGAAGCACAGGACTAGATGCCATCCTTTGACTCAATGGAGATTATATCATGTTCATCTCAGTTAAAGAAGTGAACTAAAAATAGAAGGGATAAATGCTCATTAGTAACTCTGCAGCTCTGCATTTCCAGTAAACATGCATTGCCAGAAATCAACAGCAACCAGAAACTGCCCTCCAAAAGAATCACAGCTTTCTAGTGAGTGTTGCTTAGTTCATATGGAACAAAGTGACTACGCCTTCTTTTTTGAATCATAATCAAGATTTTGCCCTATGACCTATTCAGTCCCCTTAGAGTTGCAGGCAGAACTCCACAAGAGCTAGCATTGCAGATTCTATAATAGCGGTGAAAAGGAAAGCTACGCAATTATATTTTATAATTTGTCCAGAGGATGTAAAGCTGACACGAACTGATATCTTAGGTATTTGTGTGTATTATATTATTAGCCTCAACATACAAGGATTTTCTTTAAAGCTTTTCATTTAACTTAGTTCCTTTTCTGCTCCATGATTGTTGCCATTTACTGGAAACAATAAGAACTGGGTCTGCATAGTTTGCAAAGTGAAACTAAAAAAACTATATCAAAAAGAATGTTTTCATGGGTTATCTATGATATTGAATTATTTTCCTAAGCCCTTATTTTTCCACCTACACATTTCTTTCTCTACCCCCACTTTGACTCTTAAGGAATCCTTCCAGTAAAGAGTAATTCTTACTGAGCAACTCTTTAAAAGTACTGCTTCGTGTATGTGTACGCCACTATTAGTATTCTGGGGGCTGAGAATAAATCATTGACTTCTCCCATACAGATGATGACTTCCTTAGCAAAATAAACTTAACCAAGTACATAAAAACATAAAACGTATCAGGGGACGGATAGAGGAATGGATAAATGTACAGACACGTGATCAACAAAGTACAGCAAAACGATAATGGCAGAATCTGTGTGTTGAATATGTGTGTTCACTGTTAAATCCTTTAACTTTGCTGTATATTAGAAATTCTTCATAATAAAATGTTGGGGGGGAGAGACAGAAAAATAAATAAACCTGAGGCCAAGAACTAGATACAATCAGTCATATCCAATAGACCACTTAAAAAAATGCAAAGAACAAAAATCATTAAACATCTAACGCTAGAGCCAGACTTTGAAAATCTTTCAATCCTGTCTTCCCACTGTTTATCATCCAAAACTCCTTTATCATCTCTCCCATGGGTCACTGTTGTTAAAGATTTTACCTACCAAATAAACTATGTTTATTAATTAATATGTTTATTAATTAATAATTAATTTGTTTTATCCTCTGAAGTAAGATGAATCAGAGCCTGCCTGAGGTAACATTGTTCCTATGCAGAGTTTATACAATTCTAATCAAAATAAAAAGCTTCTTGTTCGTTCAATGAGCCTGTGCAGCCTGCTGATTGATAGAGGTACAAATGTCCTCAGTTGTTGGTGTACTAAAGACCTCCACTACCCATTCCCATGCTGAGAGCTCCTGAACTCAAAGTAAAGGCAAAGCACTTCTTCATGATGACGGGGAGAAAAACTGAATTCCAGAATTAATTTCCTAATGGCACCCACTATTCCATGCCCGGGCTATTAAATAAAAGGATAATAACGATAGTAGCAAACACTTATATAGCACTTACTATATATAGGTACTGTTCTAAGCACGAGTTAGGTACTGTAATTATCCCATATTTGAAAAGACAAAACTGAGATGCACAAATGTCATATACCATTGTCTAAGGACACATAGCTAATAAATGATGGAGCTAAGATTTGAACCCAGGTGGTTTTGGTTTCAAGAGTCCATGCTCTTAGCCAATACAGGTTGGTACCTCATAGAGCCAGCAAGAGCTAGCTAAACCTTAGCCAGATTTTATTAATTCCTTCTTTTACTCATTTACTCAGCAAGCATTTATATATGCTATATGCTGCTCTCAAGGAATTCAATCTTCTGAGAATGACAGATAAACACATATTGAGTGAAATCGTCTAAGAAACGTATGTAGAAGGTGTTATGGAAGCAAAGGAGAAGGCATGTCTTATCGCTTGACTCTGGAGATAGATGTGATTAGAGGAGTGTACTTAATATAAAACAGCATCTCCCTCCAAATAGTCCTGTAAGCATTATTCGGGTAATACCTTGAATTTATAAAAATGTCTCTGAGGGCCACTCATTGCCATTCAATATTAAATAAATATAAGTTATCAAATGTAGGGGAAAGAACTTAAAATAAAAACAGAATAATATGCAACAAATTGATAACCAGAGAATCAAGAAATGTTCCTGGACTAGACTGGCATGTGGAATCCACTATATTCTATATTAAAGTTGTAGAAAAAAAATTAGTATTTGTAAAAAAAGAAAAAGAAGTCTAGACCTTAAAATAACTTATGTGTCTCAGAGGTTTCTGTTTTTAACAGTGAACATTTATTAACAAACAGGTCAGTAAAATATAATATTTTTTTATTTACTGAAGAATTTCCTAGAGCTTCTAAAAAATGTAAATCAAAAGTAAAACCAGGGAATTCCCTGGTGGTCTAGCAGTTAAGACTCCAGGCTTTCACTGCCAAGGGCCCAGGTTTGATCCGTGGTCTGGGAACTAAGATCCCGCAAGCTGTGTGCTGCAGCCAAAAAACAAAAAAAAAAAAAAAAAAAAAGTAAAACCAAGCTATGAAGACTGAATCAATTGCAAGTGTTGGATTATTGATCCCAATACTGTCTTAGCACAATTATTTATCAAAACACGCTACAGAGGTCATGAGGATCTGACTGAAGACAACGTATGATGACATTTCCAACATAATTGTTTTTGGTGAGAAACAGTTGACATCTCCAGAGAGGAATTTACTTGCTAAATAGGGCTCATGAAAAACTGGAACACAGTAGAGAAGACAAGCTTTGAGAGACTTCTCAGGACCTTAACTGAGAAGCTAGAAAGAATAGGAGCAAGGAAGGCACAAAGAGTAATGAGGCTTGGCCAGGTGCTCAGTGAGTCACTCACAAGGGTCTATCAACCAAAATCCTGAGGGCCATCCTATCATTTGCCCTCTGACTCCCCTGTGGGGAGCACGAGGGCTGCCTGCTCAGGTGGAATCACAGCACAGACAAGCCCTTCTCCCCAGGTG
Organism: Balaenoptera physalus; assembly: GCF_965194825.1. Lineage (NCBI taxonomy): Eukaryota > Metazoa > Chordata > Mammalia > Artiodactyla > Balaenopteridae > Balaenoptera > Balaenoptera physalus. Next base: position 37,852,676 of record NC_138883.1, read on the forward strand.
GTCCGCATCACCTTACTTTTCCTTTTCAAATAAAAGTTACATACAATTATGTAACATCAGGGTTCAGAATGAAAATAATAGATCATCTTCAGACACATACGAAAGATTAGGTAAAGAATTAATGTAGTGGCATTAAAGATTCAAAGATCAAGTAGAATCATGTGGAACTGTGTTTTTAAAATCCATGTAAATTAATACACATGCTGTTATAAATGGCATAAGCTATTTTGATATGACTGTGGTTTGCTTATGCAATACATCTTAATATGCGTCTGGTTTCTCTAAAACCTCAAAACACTAGACTATTTCCCTTTTAAAAGAAATCTTGGCATATACTTTGGATTATTATGATTAGAATTTTTACAACTCAAAAGTGAAATCTGAATAGAGATCATTTCTAATGAATGGAATTTTTAGTGATTTTTATTTTCTTCCTTTTGCTTATCTGCATTTTTTAAATTTCAAATGATGAATGCTGCAATAAGAAAAACATTTTTCCTTTTATTTTGGTGAAATGACAACAAATGGGGAATAAGGTATTATTTAGTTCAGGGTCAGTTCTCCAATCCATATGCTATGGAAACTGTATATCTATAGCTGTATAATGAGAAAAATACTCTCTTGACACAAATAAAATATTAGAAAACTTCTCTGGGTTTGTCAGAAATTTCTAGAAAGGACTCCTAAAAGCCCTTTCGGTAGCTCAAGAGGTCTCACTTTCTCATTAGTAGATAGTTTGTTAACGAGCCCTGCTTGCTGTTCTAACAGCACTGAAAAAAGCACTGTCAATGGGGAGAAAGGGACTTCTATGTCACCTTCAAAATTTGATCGGAAGGTGTATGTACCATAGCAGGACGTGTTAAACACATTTAGGTAGTTCTTTAACAGAGTGGTTTAAATGTTACCATTTTCCCTGGTGTAAATTCCCTGTTTTTTCTTCTGTTCTTCAGCTGTACCAGGTTATTTACGGTCGACCTAGGAATTCTAAAGGATCTCCCTTTTGTCTGTTAGGTTATAGAGCTTGTCCTCGCAACTGACAGTTGTTAACTCTGATCTGCCTCCAAGCTCACAGAAGAAAGCTGGTGACACACTTGCCATAATAAGCTTCTCCATCTTTTTCCCATTAACTTTTCCTAACTCTGTTATTACTTACCTTTTCATCATCATTTGACCAGAAGCAATTGGTGTAAATTCCCAGATCAATTGATTTTTAAGATCCACTCTTCTATCTCCTTTTAGGCAATTTATTTTTCTAATAATCACCACAAAATGCCAGAACAATCAATCCTAACTATTCACCACACTTTTGGAACACAAACACGTAGCAATTCTCTGGATATGACATTGCTGCACTTGCTACCTCACAACAAAGCAGTGTCACTCCCCAGCCAATTCCAACTGTACTGATAAACCACCCACTTCAACCATGACAACAGCATTCTAAGTAAATGTAACCACTTCCCTAAAAGAGCTTTCTGTTGGCCTTGACCAAGTCCCAAATGCTCTGAACTGCAGGGTCCACTGCTATAGAAAGGGATACATATCTTATAAGGATTTCAGTGAAGCACATGAAACTAAAAACTACAGTAGCAACGAACATTTATTGCATGCTTACTATAGCAGATGTACTACAGTATATAAATTGTATTTACTATAATCTGTGAAATGAATTTATCAGGATTATCCCATTTCTTAATCAGCAGTAAAAATTAAAAGCTAATCACAATATTAAAACGTAGAGTAAAAAAACTTAAGGATAAAAACGTCCAAAGCCACAAAACTGGATGTGTTAATAGATCAGCACAACTCTAGAAAGCATGCACTCAGGAAGTAATTATTTTTAATTTTCATCAGCTCATTTTAACCTAGAAATTCTGCCCCTGCACCCCACCCTCCAATTTTTAAAGCTCATAATACCCCCAGCAAAAGTTCCCTGCCTTCATTACTACCATGTCACCAGTCTCCCAAAAAACCTAGAGAGATCTTTAAGTTACAAGTACTGGCAATGGTTTGGGGGCTTTTCCCCATATATATCTCTTCATTCCTTTTGCCATCACATCTGCCCGTGACCCCATTACTTTGTCCCTAAATTGCTACCAAAGATTCCTGGCTTTCCTATTAACTCTAGCTTCTCCACCCCTATCTTTAAAGAATCCCAGAGAGGTCTGGGATTGGTGGCAAGAATTACTACAGAAGTTGAGGATGAGACAGAAGTCTGAGTGTGCTGAAGATCAGGACCGATAGCAAGATTTTAGACAAGTATACACCTCAACAGGGGGACCTCCAGCCCTCACCAACCCCACCTTCTCCACGAGCGCTGGAGCCAGACGCATGCCCCGATCCCTTGCTCCACCCACAGGTGGGATTTCAGAGGATGCTTTTCTGGAGAGAGTAAAGTCCCTAGAAAAGACCTCTAGAGATTGATATTTGGGATTCCTCAATAGAAAAGTCAGTTCCATGCCAAATCACCCAGCTGTGAAATTCCACTGATTGGCTTTTTCATTCCTCACTCTTGAATATGACTGGACAGCCAAAGATTATGAGACATTTAAGGAGAGCCTCCAAGAATGAAAGGAAGAGATCAAAACAAACACAAAAGAGGAACCCCGAGGAACCAGCAAATATAGGAAAGAAAAATAAAAAATGAAACTGATAATTGAAATTTTTTAGAAACGACGCCATAAGGTGAACTCTATTTTAAAGCTTATAAAAGGCTTCACCATATCAGTTACAAACAGAATCAACATTTCTTCCATTTTACACCTTCACATGACAATGCACTATATAACAAGAGATATATTTTAAAGTTTTGTTCTGCATGCTGCTAACACATTTCACTAGCTTTTTCTTTAACCATTGGATTTTTAACAATATCAAAGCAAAAAGTCATATTCTATGGGACAGAATTAATTTTGGAAAGCCCTTGTAAAATCAGACTTAGTCTTGTTTATAAATATCCACACCCACCATATGCTGAAATGGAAAGCAAAATGCAAGACAACTACCTTGGCAGGAATGAATGCTTAAAGATTTTAATCATAGCCCTCTGAACAAGCAAGCACTACCGTTTGCTCTATTTCCTCCAAAAGACAAAAGTCAATTCCATCCTCAGTGATACAATGGTAATACTACACAGAAACTCACTATGAATTCACAATTCCACAGGAATCTGAAAATTACCAAGGCAATTTTCCTTTTGAGGATTACAAAGTCTACAGAGTTAGTAATAGTGAAATGGGCAGCCATAGCAGAGTTTTGAGTAGAGGAGAGATATAATTTGACTTATGTTTCAAAATTATCATTTGGACTGATGTGTGGGAACAACACATGGGACAAGGAATGAAGCAGGGAGACTAGTTAAAAGGTTATCACAGAATGGATGGACAGAGGGATAGACAGATGGGTAATAAATGAGAAAGCAAGCACGGTAAAATGTTAAGGGTGGAATCTAGGTGTTGAGAATACAGCTATTTGTGTAAAGTTCTTTCAACTTTGTTGTATATTTTACAATTTTCATAATAAAATGCTGGGAGGAAAAGGTTATTACAGTAATCCAGGTGATGATGGCTGGGACCAGGCCTGCAGAAGTAGAAGGAGTAAGTGGTCAGTGGCCAGGTTCTGAATATATGTTGGAGATGGTACCAACAAGGCTTCCTGACCGATTCGATGTCATATGTCATAGGAGAAAGAGAAGAATAAAAACTAACTCCTAAATTTTTGACGTAAGCAACAGGAAGGATGGAGAAGCCATGAATTGAGCCAGAGAAGGCTGCAGGTGGAGCAGGTCTGAGGGCAAAGCAGGAGTCCAGGTTTGACATTTCAGACGTACATCAGACATCAGTTCTGAAGCCAGGTAACTTGTGCATACTCCACTTTTTTTCAAAGTAAATGCTTCATGTCCCGTGGGAAACTAAGCCAACAGGATCAAGTCAGAACCAGGAAGATGGAGTTTGGCAAGGCAATAAGACAGGAACAGGGCACTATGAAAAAATATTTAAGTGCTGTATTTTTAAAGATCAATAAAAGAGTTAGAAAATAAAATAAGGACATCTCCCATAAACAAAAGGGAGAAAAACAGAAAAGAAATATAAAACTTAAAGGCCAATCCAGTGGATCTAACATCCAAATGAGAAAACAGAGGGAGAAAATTACCAAAGAATTAATACAAGAAGATTTTCTAGAGCTGAAGGACAAACATAAGAGCACAATGAGTGCCCAATACCCTCGGTAAAACACATGGTTACAAAATTTCAGAATAGCAAGAATAAAGAATCTCCCAGAGGACAAAAACCAAACCACACACCAAGGAACAAGAATTAGAATAGCATCAGACTTCTGTATTAGCCATATTGGACAACAGAAGACAGTGAGGAATATCTTAAAAGTTCCGGGAAAACAACATAAGAGCTAAAACTATAAAACTCTTAGAAAAAAACATAGGACAAAAGCTTCATGACAATGGATTTGGCAATGATTTCTTGGATATAACTCCAAAAGCACAAGCAACAAAAGAAAAAATAAATTGAACTACAATAAAATTTAAAACTTCTTTTCATCAAAGGACACAGAGTGAAAGGCAGCCCATGGAGTGGGAGAAAATATTTACAAATAATGTATCTGATAAGAAGTTAATATCCATAATACATAAAGAACTCCCACAATTCAACAACAACAAAATAAACAACCCAGTTAAAAATGGGCACAGGACTTGAGCTCAATACCATTAATCAGAATGGAAATGCAAATCGAAACTACAGTGAGATACTACCTCAAACCCATTAAGATGGTTACTATCAAAAAAAACCCAGAAAATAATGTAGAGAAATTGGAAAACTTTCACACCATTGGCAGGAAAGTAAAAATGGTACAGCTGCTATGGAAAACACTATGGCAGTTCTTTAAAAATTAAAAATAGAATTACCATATGATGATCCAGCAATTCCACTTCTGGGTACATACACAAAAGAATTGAAAGCAGAGTCTCAAAGAGATTATTATATACCCATATTCATAGCAGTATATAATTCACATTATATATCCATATTCACAATAGCCAAACGGTGGAAGCAACCCGAGTGTTCATCCATGGATGAATGGATAAACAAAATGTGGCATGTATATACAACAGAATATTATTCAGCTTTAAGAAAGAAGGAAATTCTGACACATAGTACAACATGGCTGCAACTTGAGGACACCATGCTTAGTGAAATAAGACAGTCACAAAAAGACAAATACTGATGATTCCACTTACATGAGGTACCTACAGTATTCATATTCATAGATACATAAATAGAATGGTGGTTGCCAGGGGTGAGGGAGGGTGTGTGGGACATTAATTGTTTTAATTAACTTTGAATTAAATTAACCCATTGTTTAATGAGTATAGAGTTCAGTTTTGCAAGATGAAAAGAGTTCTGGAGATGGACGGTGGTAACGGTTGTTACACAACAATGTGAATGTACTTAACACCAGCAAACTTTACACTTAAAAATAGTTAAATTGGTAAATTTTATGTTATGTGTATTACTACAATTTTTAAAAACCGAGATGGAAAATTATTTTCAACCTATAGTCTATATGCACCTAAAGTATTAATCAAGTGTTCGGGTAGAAAATAGTCATTTCTTGACATGCAAGTCTTCAAAAAATGTATGTCCTATGCTCTCACTCTCAGAAAGCTACTGGAAAAGTTACTCCAAAAAAATAAGACAGTAAAACAAGAAAGAGGATGGGAAGTATTCCAACAAAATTGAAAACTAAACTAAACATGAGAAAAACGGGGATTAGACACTGAACACAGGAAAACGAAAGGAGAAATTGCCAGGATGACCGCCATGCAGCGGGTCGGAGCAGGAAAAAGTAGGGCTCTGGGAGAGAGGTCCAGGGTGGGAGCTGCAGGGAGGATGACATAGAAAGAGGGGATGTGAAAACAGGAAGAGGTGAACAGATAGAATGAAGGAGCACACAGACTGGTGTCTGAGGGAAACTGAAGAACCATCACAGTGAGAGTACTTTGGATGTTAAGCTAGAAGAACTGGAGGCTGATGTCAGAGGGTATTTGAATTAGTGATTTTGAAGAGGGTGTAGCTCCCGGCAAGACAAAGTTCCAATCTGGGGGTCTGAGAACTTAAAAAAAAAAAAAAAAAAAAAAACTCCTACCTCCATTCATTCCACAAAGAATTTGTGATTTGCACATGTTCACCATTCGTCTAAGTGGAAATGCTGAGAAGTTTGGGAGAGAAGGATCGAGGGAGCTCTCATCAGATGACCTCATTTTTCTCAGGAAAATAAGAAGTCAGATCATCTCTTAGGTGTGAGGGAGCTAGGGAAGGGTAGGGTCCTTGAGAAATGAAAGGTTCTTGGAACAGGTCCTAGTCGAGAACCTGAGCAAACCAAGCAGAAAGGAGTTGGAGTTTTTCTCATGTTTAGTTTAGTTTTCAATTTTGTTGGAATACTTCCCATCCTCTTTCTTGTTTTACTGTCTTATTTTTTTGGAGTAACTTTTCCAGTAGCTTTCTAAGAGTGAGAGCATAGGACATAAATTTTTTGGAGACTTGCATGTCAAGAAATGACTATTTTCTACCCGGACACTTGATTAATACTTTAGGTGGATATAGACTATAGGTTGAAAATAATTTTCCATCTCATTTTTAAAAAACTGTAGTAATACACATAACATAAAATTTACCAATTTACCAAGGAGTTGGAAGGCATTGAAGGTACACAAAGACTGGATCAGCACTGGCTGCAAATGCTGACCCAAACAGCATTTTGGGTGCAAGGATCTCCCAGGAGGACCCAGGATGTGACTGATGCTCAGGTAGGAGTAGCAACAGCTGGTGACTTAATAAATTTCTGCCAACTAAAAAATGTTCTAAAATTGCTCATGGACATAAGGACTTATGTTCAAGAATGTTCATGGAAGAACTATATATAGCAGAAAAATTGGAAACAGTCTAATCCCATCAGTAGGAGAATGGATAAACTGTAGTTGAGTCATACGAGGGAAGACTATTCCACAGCTAAAATGAATGACCAGTATCAGCAAGGTTAAATATCAAAACTAAAATGTTCAGGGGTGGAGGGCAGAGCAAGTCCAAAAGGATTGATACACTATGAAGTCATTTATGTACTTTATGTAAATTTTAAACACACACATACATATATGGTAAAAGAACAGAAACACGCTTGGGAGTGATACCCACAACTTCAGGGTAGAGGGCAAAGGAGTGGGAGGGCGGGACTTCAGCTCTATAGCTAATGTTTCATTCTTCTAAAAAGTTAACATCTAGGACTTCCCTGGTGGCACAGTGGTTAAGAATCCACCTGCCAATGCAGGGGACACGGGTTCGAGCCCTGGTCTGGGAAGATTCCACATGCCACGGAGCAACTAAGCCCATGCACCACAACTACTGAGCCTGCGCTCTAGAGCCCATGAGCCACAACTACTGAAGCCCACGTGCCTAGAGCCCATGCTCTGCAACGAGAAGCCACCACAATGAGAAGCCCACGCACTGCAACGAAGAGTAGCCCCCGCTCACCGCAACTAGAGAAAGCCCGTGTGCAGCAATGAAGACCCAATGCAGCCAAAAATAAATTAATTTTTTTAAAAAGTTAACATCTAAGTAGGATTACATTACAGATGTTAGAAATAGTCATCCTTTTTTTCCAGACCAAACTTTTAATTATTTTATTGAACAATACATTAAATGATTCTCTAAAACAGGTATCTTAACTGATTTCCTCTTCCCAGATCATTTTACACTTGCAGATTTTAAGCTATTTTACCATCTGTTGACCCATTATGAATCAAAAGTTATTAATAAAGTTTATGGTAAGTGGCAAATATGATATTTAACAAAACATCATTAAGAAATTCCATTCTTAACATTTTTAAATTGTAATAGAATTCTACTTAGGTTAGAGAGGAGAGATGAAATGGTTGAAAGAGCCCTAGACTTAAGAGTCAAAAAAAAAAAAAAAAAAAGTCAGAAGAATCTGGCCTTGGTCCCAGCTCTGCCACTGACCTCAAAGCCTTGGATAATCATCAGCCTCTGTAAGGTCCCGTTTCTTCAACTGTGAAATGATTTTGTCTGAGCCAACTCACACTTTCGGGTTCTTGCCAAAGAATCTAACCCGAAGTTCTCTGCTGTGCATTTAAAAACCCTGGATTACAAGAAATAATATTCCTGGAGGAACGCCTGAAAGACTAAACGTCCACCCATTCCTGGATGTGGTCTTTGGCTCCTGTCCAGCCATCAGGGAGCTGTGAACCTGAACTGCATTGTTTTATCCCCCTAGAGAACTGCTTTTATTAAAACGTATTCTGGCATAATCCCATAAACCTTACCAAGCAGGATATTATAGGAAGCAGTCAAGAGAGACCTACCATTGTACTTCTTACACAGGAGTTCAGGAAGACAGTCTGTAAGCCACATAGTGTTCCTTTCATGAGAACAAGCTGTGGAAAATTCTCAGGTCTCAGTACCAAGAAAAACTGTGATCCTGAGCATTTATTCTTTTAATCTAATGACCATGTTATTTTTATAAACAAAGTTTCCCTCTCTTTATTTTGGCTGGCATAGCCTGGATCTAGCAACTACAAATGACTTTATGGAAAACAAGGTGCTATCCCACCGGCTTTATGCACCTACTCTTATTTTTCCTTCACTGCAATATCCTCATCTATTTTTCTATTCAACTGAATTTTATGTTTCTATGCAAACTAACTCAAAATTTCTCTACAATAAAGGAGGGTACAAATAAGTGAGTTAAACAAACTCGGACTTTCTGTAGCACAAGATGAGATAACATGTAGCATGCTGAAAATTACAAAATGAGATACAAATGCAAGTTGTTCTCCATTGGTGAGAAAGAAAAATTTATTAGTGGAAGATGAAATTTATGTGCTTTCAGTAAGTGAGATCTTTTTAATATTCTTCCATGTCAAGTCGCTTGAAGACATCCAGATTCCAGTTCTAAGCTCTAGGAAGAGATTTAATTTGTAGACAACACGGTGAAGCATCCCTAAAACACTGTGAATGACTTTGTGACTTACTCTATCATTTCTGCCAGGTTCTGTTTGTTCCTGTCCCATCTTCTTGAACTAAGTGCATATCCCCTGTAGCCTCATTCCCATGGAGACCCTGAATCAATGGGGAGTCTTGCCTGGAAGCAATGGATTAACAATGCCTCTAGTGGGAGGTGGAACAGGGAGAGGGTGGGCGGGGAAGTACTAAAGGGCATAAATTGGCTTGCTATTATTCATAAGAAAAATATATTCCTAAGAATTCTTTGCACTCAAGAATATATTTTTTTCAATGATTATACTCTTGGTGAATATATTCTTACTCTGCCTCTCCCCCATGCCCCCACTCCCTGCCCATCAATCTCCTCTCTCTTGAAGATCAGCAGTCCAGGCTCTGTGGGGTGTTTTTCTCTCTCCCTGTCCAAGTCCCCTCCCATTACAACAGGGCAAACAAAAACTGAAGGTTCCGTAAAATGCCAGCATATAAAAATGAAAACAGGACACCTTAAACATCACCTACATCTTCAAAAAGCTGTTAAAACCATTGTATATGAATTGTTTACATTTTCCAAACAGTGAAAAGAAACAAGCAATTAGGTAGGTCCGCTTGCCATTCAGGAAACTGGCTTTAGGTGGATTGGCCTTCTTCCCCAAGAAGTAGCTGTGTGACTAACAGATCACTTACTCTGGTCCTGACTCCAGGAATAACTTCCGCCCTGCGCCCAGCCAGACCAGCTAGGGCCCTGACTCCCATCGATCACCTAGTTCTTGTTAGCCTCTTCCCAGCATTTCACGCTGGAGTAAACTGCAAGCATCCTGGCATCACAGTAGAGGCTGTAGGTCCTGAATGTCAACTTGAAATGCCTGCCAACATGGAGAAACCCAATCCTCACAAGTTCCACCACTGAGCCTACCTGTTCTTTTGGAGCAGATCCTTTGGCCCTGGGTCTTCTCTGGATTGTGAGTGCTGAGAAGGGACTATGTTTGGCTCACTGTTGTATCTTTATCATCTAGCACAGTATGTGGCACAGAGTAGGTACATAATAAATGTTTGAGGAAAGAGTAAAAGAGTGAACAAATGAACAAACTGGAGTAAAGTTATGGAGGACACTGTTCCTACAACTCTCAGCTCCCCTGTGGGAAGCCTCCATTAAATTTTTTTTTTTCTTTTTTTTAACCATTTAATGCTAGGAAAATACTTCATTTCCTTGGAAACACAGGTTGGGTTTTGTTTTGTTTTGTTTTGTTTTTTTACAGGTTGGGTTTTTTTGTGGTTGTTTCTATATTATTTCTGTTCTTGTTTTCCTTTCTGAAAATAAGAACCATATAATCAGTGTTCCTTTTTTCACCTTGGATGTCCAGAAACACAGAGCTAACTCTGAGGTCAAATCGTAGCAATTATGTCAGTCAAAGTTATGTCTGTTTTTCCCTGGCCTTTGTCTTGTTTTTTGTTTTTACTTTTTATTGACATATAATACCTTTCTTATACATATTTGTTGCGGTCATCTTAAATCCTTTGTGAATAAAGTAAGGAATGAACAAATTAAAAAACTAAATAACCAAATAAGCAAGCAAACCATAACTCAGAAAGTACATATATATATATATATATATATATATACACACACACACACACACACACACACACACATATATATATATATATATATATATATATATATATATATATATACACTTTTTTTTTTTTTTTTTGGCTGCATTGGGTCTTTGTTGCTGAACGTGGGCTTTCTCCAGCTGCAGCGAGCGGGGGCTACTCTTCATTGCGGTGCGGGAGCTTCTCATTGCAGTGGCTTCTCTTGTTGTGGAGCATGGGCTCTAGGCGCTCAGGCTTCAGTAGTTGTGGCACGTGGGCTCAGTAGTTGTGGCTCATGGGCTCTAGAGCGCAGGCTCAGTAGTTGTGGCACATGGGCTTGCTCCACAACATGTGGGATCTCCCTGGACCAGGGATCGAACCTGTGTCCCCTGCATTGGCATTCTTAACCACTGTGCTACCAGGGAAGTCCCAGAAAGTATATTTAACAAGGATGCTTTTTTCTTTTTTTCTGCAAAACACCTGAAATTTTACTCATGGTACAAAAGTATTTAATAAGCGCTACATTGGTACAGAAAAACACACAGCCTACAGCTAGCTCATCCTTTAAATCCAGAACAGCCAAGTGAAAAGTCAGTAGAGATTCTTATTTTTACTTGAAAAATAAAAATAAAAACAACAACAAAAAACAACAAAGGTACACATTGGGAATTGAACTACTATAGTTTTTCTTTCTAGAGATGTGACATCCATGTTTTCCGGTCAGTAATGTTCTATCAAACATTGTAGTAAACCAGTGTACTAAATCCAAGCAGACAGATGACCAGTAAAGCTGTTTGCTATCTCCTACTGAGCTAGACCAGTGGAACACTATCTTGGTAGGATTATTTTGACAGCAAGAAGGAAGTGCAGAGCCCCTACACCAACAGAAAACCTAAGGAGCTGTTTTACATAGAAAGGGTTTTAAGCAAACCTGCACAAGCACTAACATGCTCTAAGAAAAGGAAACCTTTTAGACTACTTCCAGCATACATTCATTGGTGCCCAGTAAAATAGGAACACCAACACAGAAAGCATTTTTGCTTTCATAGCACCAACAGCTAAAAAGCACACAGCATATAATACTTTGATCTTGAAGTGAGTAATCATGGAAGTTCCAAGATTATATCCACTAGGTTAGCCTGAGTATTCATCTATAAAAATATGTTTTCAAAAACACATAAACGAGAGTTATAGAAACAATGGGACTACATTGGGACCAGTAGAAGACAGTGAAGTGATACAAGGACTGTACATGTAAGAGTAGGAATTGATTTTCTCAAGTACCTTTTAGGTAAAGGACAACTCTCTAAATTGATTCCAACAGCCGAGACTAGCTGTGATAGTAGGAGTTTCAGAAATCTTGGGATGGGCAGCTAGCTTGAGTTAAACCCTAGATAAACACTCCCAGTCAAAAAGCCCATTGAGGCTGCAGGACTGAAACTCTGACCCATATAAAAAGCTGTGAGTGCACAAAAAGCCTGGTGGGACATGCAAGGCCTGCTGGGCCAAGAGAGTTGGTGATGGTGGGTTCTTCCAACATGGACACACCAACATGTATGCTGGGGGAGTGCCCCCTGGGTGGAATGCTGGACTTGGGCTTGATGCAGGAGCCAGACTCAGACGCTCCTGAGAGAGGTGTCTACGCAGGGAGGAGTACTAGGGTTACTGAAGACAAGAACGTCCCAGGAAGGTCAGGTAATTTTCTTCTGACCCATCAATACTTAACATTAACGAAGAGTTGCATAACAGAATCAGTCATTCCAAGATGTATTCTTCTGACATCATTAGCCAAGCCTCTCCCAGTCTACTGGGCTGGTGATGTCTAGAAAGATCCCATTACCTGGAAGTGGGACCTAGGGCCGCAGATGTTCTAGGAAGCTGTCATACAAGATGATTTGCACAATGAAGTCACCACTAAACCGCTGCTTAAGTCCAGTCCCCAGCCTTCTTTTTCTGCTTGACAGTCCAGAAACATTTCTTTGAAAGCCAGAAAATCTGTAAACGTGAGCAGCACGTCGAAAATGTCACCGGCCACTTCATCTTTATGGTGCTGTAGAGTGTACTGAAAGCTGCCATGTTAAATCCAGGAATCCGCTCCAACAGCTGTTCTATATACTTTTCAACCAAAGAAATATATTCATTAAAAATAGGTGCGTAGGTGAGCTTATTCTCTTCTGTGTCTTCAAACTCCTGGTAGTACTTGTCCATGAAATTCCTCTGTAATAATTGGAACTCATCATCTATGATAATGTCGTCTAAATATCCAACCACAGCATCAAATTCTGCATCAGAGGCGGAAGAGATGGACAGCGCGAAGCTCCCTTCCTCTAGGGTGTCCATCATCGCCGCTGCTTCCACATCGCGGGGGAGCGGGCCCGCCGGCCTTCTACCCCGCCCGAGGGCCGGGCGCAGCCTCCGCTCTGCTCCGCAGAGCCCCAACCTTCACCGGGAAGGCCTCGCAGCCGAGGCCTCAGCCGGCTCACGGCCCAGCTGGGTAGCGCCTGCGCACGACGCCCCGGCCTCAGGCTCCCGGGCTGCTGCCACGCGCCGGCCGGGTCTCCAAGCCCTGCCAGGCCTCCGACAAGGATGCTTTTTAATACACACACATATAAAAATAAAAATAATTTTGAAATTCAGGTGTTCCCGAGTCACAGGGTATTTTTAAAATGTTACAATTTCCTCTTTGATATCTCCATTTGAACTGTTCCCCTTCCTTCCACTTTTTAAAAAAAATAAATTTATTTATTTTATTTATTTATTTTTGGCTGTCTTGGGTCTTCGCTGCTGTGCACGGGCTTTCTCTAGTTGCGGCGAGTGGGCGCTACCCTTCGTTGCAGTACACGGGCTTCTCATTGTGGTGGCTTCTCATTGCGGAGCATGGGCTCTAGGCGCCCGGGCTTCAGTAGTTGCGGCACTCGGGCTCAGTAGTTGTGGTACGCGGGCTAAGTAGTTGTGGCTCACGGGCTTAGTTGCTCCGCGGCATGTGGGATCTTCCCGCACCAGGGGTCAAACCCACGTCCCCTCCATTGGCAGGCGGATTCTCAACGACTGCACCACCAGGGAAGCCCCTCCCTTCCACTTTTGACAAGATTTTTTTTTCTCCCCAAATGGCCAGAATCCTTGGCCACAAAAAAACTGAATTGCCCTCAAATGTCTTCCTAGACGTATTTTAAGGTAAAATGCCTATTTCTATTTGTAATGATTTTTTATCTTGGATTTTTAAGGCTTCAGAGGAATTGTGGTCCCAAACTATTCTGGAGGAAAGAAGGAATGGAGAAGATGGGGGAATTCTATTAAATTTACAAAGCTGAACTAGTCCTACTGAGTTGTGGCCAAAATGGTTGCATATTCACCGGCAAAACTCTGAAATGACTGAAACGTTTGGGAAAATATGTGCAGGATCTCACTGTGATTATAACAGTATTTTTGTCAAGTGTTTCAAGTAACATAACTGTACGTGCGTTTTTAAACATTTCTGTTGGGTAGCATTTCCCCACTGATGAAAGATTTGTTGTCTTCAAAATTCCAAACACTGGTATCTCCAAGATATTTAAAATAAATATTTCTAAGTTTGAAATGTTTGTGAGCAAATACAACAGCCAGAAATATGTTGGCTGTTAAAATGAGAAGTTTGTTTCTGAAATATATTATTTATTTAGAAAAATATTTATCAATTTTAGTGGCAGCTGCAGAAATGTTTTCACACTCAGAAATTAGTTTGCTATTAAAAATGGGAAAAGGAAGACTGATTTGCTTTTCCCATTTGGCCTGCACTACTACGACCAACCCAAAATACACACATCTTTATCAACAGATGCACCAGCTGCTGCTTGGCCAGGTACCCATTCTTTCTCTTTAACTGTGTTCTTGCAGAGGAAATTAACAAAATTAACCTTTTTCAGATAAGGGTCCATTTTGTCTTATAATGACCAAGTCCCACTACAGCCCTCAATCACACATATATGATTGCTAAGTTTCTTGCTTAACTTAGAAGTTTTCTGACCCAATTTTATTCTACTACTCAAGCTTAAGATAAATATTATACAAACATGAACTAAATTCATGTAGAGTTGGGCGTTCTACATGAGACCATATTAATTCATTCAGTTAACAAATACCCACTGAGTGCTTACTACTTGCCAGGCACTGTATCAGTTACTAAGGATGTAAAGGTGAGTAAGTAGGAAAGGTTTTCCAGACAAGAACAGTGTGCTCAGGATGCATAACTGACAGAAGTCACTAATTGCCTAGGGGAATCTAAAAAAGCAAGGCTTGTCCTAACAGGCTTAATGGAAAAGGAGCAGTTTTTACCTTCTCACCCTCAAGATTTTCCTGGTAAAGCAGGTAGGACCTGGCAAATGTAGATTGGTGGATGAGGAAGCTGACCAGGACAAGTGAATCTAGTCAAATTACAAATCATTAATAAGTGCAAAAATAAGTTTGCTCCTCCAACCCACCACCACAACAGAGCCAAGGGTTAAGAAATGGATTAAATGGAAGAAAATATTTGCAAACAATGCAACCAACAAGGGATTAATCTCCAAAATATACAAACAACTCATACAACTCAACAACAACAACAACAAAATACCCAATAGAAAAATGGGCAGAAGACCTAAATAGACATCTCTCCAAAGAAGACATACAGATGGCCAAAAAACACATGAAAAGATGCTCAACATCGCTAATTATTAGAGAAATGCATATCAAAATCACAATGAGGTATCACCTCACACCGGTCAGAATGGCCAGCATCAAAAAGTCTACAAATGATAAATGCTGGAGAGGGTGTGGAGAAAAGGGAACCCTCTTGCACTGTTGGTGGGAATGTAAATTGGTACAGCCACTATGGAGAACAGTACGGAGGTTCCTTAAGAAACTAAAAATAGAGCTACCATATGACCCAACAATCCCACTCCTGGGCATATATCTGGAGAAAACCACAATTCGAAAAGATACACACACCCCAATGTTCATTGCAGCACTATTTACAATAGCCAAGACGTGGAAGCAACCTAAATGTCCATCGACAGAGGAATGGATAAAGAATATGTGATACACATATACAATGTAATATTACTCAGCCATAAAAAAAGAATGAATTAATGCCATTTGCAGCAATACAGATGGACCTAGAGATTATCATACTAAATGAAGTAAATCAAAGACAAACATCAAGTGATATCACTTATATGCGGAGTCAAAAAAAAAATGATACAAATGAATTTATTTCCAAAACAGAAAGAGACTCACAAATCTAGAAAACAAGTTTATGGTTACCAAAGGGGAAAGGTGG